>NC_074700.1:19761479-20051479 GCF_029448725.1 Salvelinus fontinalis | reverse complement strand
CATTACAACATTGTTATCACTGGCCCACACACACTTCTGGAACGTGTCGTGTCAGTGTGACCATTTTGTTTACCCAGGAGAAAAGACACTAGAGATGTTTAGTTACAGTGAGTGAGTAGGGAACACAGTGGATGGTGAAATGTGAGCTCCCTGCTATTTGGAAAGGCATGCAGAATTACTCTTGCATTGGTTCTAATGCTTTAACACAAACAATGGTGTTATTATAGCTTAACTTATTAACCTATACCCTATCTCTCAATTCATTTTTCAA
The DNA here is from genome assembly GCF_029448725.1 of Salvelinus fontinalis. NCBI lineage: Eukaryota > Metazoa > Chordata > Actinopteri > Salmoniformes > Salmonidae > Salvelinus > Salvelinus fontinalis. Next base: position 20,051,208 of record NC_074700.1, on the reverse strand, counting down.
TTTAAGGGGCTTTATTGGCATGGGAAACATATGTTAACATTGCCAAAGCAAGTGAAATAGATAATAAACAAAAGTTAAATTTAAAAAATGAACAGTAAACGTTACACTCACAAAAGTTCCAAAAGAATAGAGTCATTTCAAATGTCATATTATGTCTATATATATAGTGTTGTAATGATGTGCAAATAGTTAAAGTACAAAAGGCAAAATAAATAACCATAAATATAGGTTGTATTTACTAGAGGTCGACCGATTAATCGGAATGGCCGATTAATTAGGGCCGATTTCAAGTTCATAACAATCGGTAATCTGCATTTTTGGACACCGATTTTGGCCGATTACATTGTACTCCATGAGGATACTGCGTTGCAGGCTGACTACCTGTTATACGAGTGCAGCAAGGAGCCAAGGTAAGGTGCTAGCTAGCATTAAACTTATCTTATAAAAAACAATCAATCAATCAATCACTAGTTAACTACACATGGTTGATGATAATACTAGTTATCTAGCTTGTCCTGCGTTGCATATAATCGATGTGATGCCTGTTAATTTATCATTGAATCACAGCCTACTTCGCCAAACGGGTGATGATTTAACAAGCCCAGTTGTGAAAAAAAGCACTGTCGTTGCACCAATGTGTACCTAACCATTAACATCAACGCCTTTCTTAAAAGCAATACACAAGTATATATTTTTAAACTTGCCTATTTAGTTAATATTGCCTGCTAACATGAATTTATTTTATCTAGGGAAATTGTGTCACTTCTCTTGCGTTCTGTGCAAGCAGAGTTAGGGTATATGCAGCAGTTTGGGCCGCCTGGCTCGTTGCGAACTGTGTGAAGACCATTTCTTCCTAACAAAGACCATAATTAATTTGCCAGAATTGTACATAATTATGACATAACATTGAAGGTTGTGCAATGTAACAGCAATATTTAGACTTAGTGATGCCACCCGTTAGATAAAATACGTAACGGTTCCGTATTTCACTGAAAGAATAAACGTTTTGTTTTCGAGATGATAGTTTCCGGATCTGACCATATTAATGACCTAAGGCTTGTATTTCTGTGTGTTATTATATTATAATTAAGTCTATGATTTGATAGAGCAGTCTGACTGAGCGGTGGTAGGCAGCAGCAGGCTCATAAGCATTCATTCAAACAGCACTTTCCTGCTGTAATGGTCTGGGTGTAGCTGGTTCAGAGGAGTCAGGCGCAGGACAGCAGAGATGAGTAACACAAGTAACTTTACTCAAATATTCCAATAACATGTCGTAATACCGAGCCCACAATAACGGACCGAACATACATAAAACAATCACGCACAAAAACCATGGGAAAAACAGAGGGTTAAATAATGAACATGTAATTGGGGAATTGAAACCAGGTGTGTAAAACAAAGACAAAACAAATGGAAAATGAAAAGTGGATCGGCGATGGCTAGAAGGAGAGGGACCGACTTCGGCCGAAGTCGTGACACCTGCATTTGCCAGCAGCTCTTCACTGTGCTTCAAGCATTGCGCTGTTTATGACTTCAAGCCTATCAACTCACGAGATTAGGCTGGCAATACTAAAGTACCTATTAGAACATCCAATAGTCAAAGGTATATCAAATACAAATGGTATAGAGAGAAATAGTCCTATAATAACTACAACCTAAAACTTCTTACCTGGGAATATTGAAGACTCATGTTAAAAGGAACCACCAGCTTTCATATGTTCTCATGTTCTGAGCAAGGAACTTAAACGTTAGCTTTTTTACATGGCACATATTGCACTTTTACTTTCTTCTCCAACACTTTGTTTTTGCATTATTTAAACCAAATTGGACATGTTTCATTATTTATTTGAGACTAAATTGATTTTATTGATGTATTATATTAAGTTAAAATAAGTGTTCATTCAGTATTGTTGTAATTGTCATTATTACAAATATATATATATTAAAATCGGCCGAATAATCAGTATCGGCTTTTTTGGTCCCCCTATACTCGGTATCGGCGTTGAAAAATCATAATTGGTCGATCTCTAGTATTTACAATGGTGTTTGTTCTTCACTGGTTGCCCTTTTCTTGTGGCAACAGGTCACACATCTTGCTGCTGTGATGGCATACTGTGGTATTTCACCCAATAGATATGGGAGTTTATCAAAATGGAGTTTGTTTTCGAATTCTTTGTGGATCTGTGTAATCTGAGGGAAATATGTGTCTCTAATATGGTCATACATTTGGCAGGAGGTTAGGAAGTGCAGCTCCGTTTCCAGCTCATTTTGTTGGCAGTGTACACATAGCCTGTCTTCTCTTGAGAGCCAGGACTGCTTACAGTAGCCTTTCTCAATAGCAAGGCTATGTTCACTGAGTCTACATAGTCAAAGCTTTCCTTACGTTTCTGTCAGTCACAGTGGTCAGACATTCTGCCACTGTGTACTCTCTGTTTAGGGCCAAATAGCATTGTAGTTTGAAAAATTTGTAGCAATTTTTTTTTGTGTTAAGTAATTCTCTTTTTGTTTTCTCATGATCTGGTTGGGTCTAATTGTGTTGCTGTCCTGGGGCTCTGTCGGGTCTGTTTGTGTTTGTGAACAGAGTCACAGGACCAGCTTGCTTAGGGGACTCTTCTCCAGGTTCATCTCTCTGTAGGTGATGGCTTTGTTATGGAAGGTTTGGGAATCGCTTCCTTTTAGGTGGTTGTATAATTTAACGTCTCTTTTCTGGATTTTCGGTATCGGCCTAATTCTGCTCTGCGTGCATTATTTGGTGTTTTACATGGGACACGGACGACGTGGTAAGTTTGGACGCAGGTGCAGAGAAGAGACCAGATGAGGAATCAGTGGTTAAGGATAAACATAATACTTGACTGAGAACCGGTAGCCGCAAGATCACATTACACTTGAAAAAACAACAAACACTACAAAAACTCACTCAGGAAACGACTGCACACAGTTAACAATTCTAGCTTCAGCAAAGGACAACACACCTATTTAACAGGGAAATCATAACGAGTAAATAGGACACACCTGAGTGTCGTTAATGTCTCTAAGACGGTCTCTGCCGCCCTCTGGTAACAGGTGGAACCATGACAGAGTCTCAATATGGTGTTTGTCCCATTTTGTGTATTCTTGGTTGGTAAGTGGACCCTAGACCTCACAACCATAAAGGGCTTTCACTCTCTCTCTCTCTCTCTCTCTTCCTCTGTCATTCTCTCTCTCTGTGTCATCTCCTATGTAATACAGACGTCTGTAGCGCCACGTTGGTGTTTCATCGATTGTTTTATCTCAGTTTTAGGCTACTTCAGTAGCAATACGGACAACGTGGTAGTAACATGCTACACTACAGAAAGAAACATCATGTATTTCACTGGAACAGCAGCAGGGTTGATGTAGTTATGATGAGTCTGGACTTGCAGACTACTAATCTGTCATTTCACGTCAGTGAAACTATTTGCAGTGAGGCGCAAACAGGGAAATATTCTACATGTGAGGAACTCTGAATATTCTACATGTGAGGAACTCTGAATATTCAAATAAGTTGAAACCCTTCTTGTTGAGAAGACTCCGACTGACTTTATGCACAACTCTGACCATAAGAATGTTTGAGTCAACAGCAGAACAGGCCATAGGTGATGGGTGTGGCTCAGTGTAGTATGTGAGAGCTGCGACTGGGTTCTACTGCCACCCTCTGAACCAATGAGAAGCAGACAAAGCTCAGGGTTTGTTTTGACTGACAGTTGAGGGGTAGAACAGGAAGAGAAATCATTGTAGATAACAGTCAGCCAGTGTGAGTGAGTGAAAGTTGAGAGACCGAAAAAGGAAGAGAGAGAGAGATGTTAAACAGACTAAACATTTGAAAGTGAGACAACTTTTAAAATAGATTAGAAGTAGTTGTTTTCTCTCTCTCTCTCCCTCTTTCTCCCTCTCTCTCTCTCTCTCCCTCTTTCTCACTCTCTCTATTTGTGTTTGTTTGTGGGAGAACAAGAGTGAGAAGGGGGAGAGAGAAGAAATAGAGTGATGTGAGGAAACAGGTTAGAAAGAATAAAAGAGAGGCTGTGTAACTAATGACAGCAAACTGAAACAGGCAGCAGTTCCTCTGACTGTGCAGTAGTCAACAGAGAGCCTGAGAGAGAGTTTTTGGCATGTTCCCCTCTAGGTTAAACGGCACCACACCCTCTCAGTAACCCACTCACTGTTTACACTCTGTCTCACACACACACACACACACACACACACACACACACACACACACACACACACACACACACACACACACACACACACACACACACACACACACACACACACACACAATAGCATCCAATACCCCAAGTTACACCATCTCCTCGAGACAATCACTTATGACTCAATGCTGTTCACAGTGTGTTACAGTGTTATTCAATAGAGAACTGAACTACAGTGTTTGATTGATGGGACTATTATTGTGTGTAATCCTATGCTAGGTAGCATGCACGGCTGTCTGACAACAAATCAGCGGTAGGGGAGGCAACGTGCTATTTGCTAAGTCTCTGTCTTACCTGTGTATCTTTTTGTTGTTGTTGTGCTGCACAGAGCTGAACAAGCCTGTCATTGAATGAAGTATACATTAGTACAGCCATTTAACATAAGCAGATATTCATGTCTTTTAATTTAATTTATCTTTTTCTCCCTCTCTGTTTTCCAGGGGTGTTGGTGGGACAACAAGGTAGAGTCTCATTCTATTGGCTTCTGAGCTCTGTCTGCAAAAAGTTACAGCCAGCCAATCAGTGAATTGCTTCATATTGTTGCCGTGGCTCTGAGATCTGCCTGGTGCTGTGAAGAAGACATCTTACTCCTGAGCCCATCTTCCAGTCACCCTCCAGTCACCCTCCAGTCACCCTCCAGTCACCCTCCAGTCATCCTCCAGTCACCCTCCAGTCATCCTCAAGTCATCCTCCAGTCACCCTCCAGTCACCCTCCAGTCACCCTCCAGTCACCCTCCAGTCATCCTCCAGTCACCCTCCAGTCACCCTCCAGTCACCCTCCAGTCATCCTCCAGTCATCCTCAGTCATCCTCCAGTCATCCTCCAGTCACCCTCCAGTCATCCTCCAGTCATCCCCCAGTCATCCCCCAGTCATCCTCCAGTCATCCTCAGTCATCCTCCAGTCATCCTCCAGTCATCCTCCAGTCATCCTCCAGTCACCCTCCAGTCATCCTCCAGTCATCCTCCAGTCATCCTCAGTCATCCTCCAGTCACCCTCCAGTCATCCTCCAGTCATCCTCCAGTCATCCTCCAGTCACCCTCCAGTCATCCTCCAGTCATCCTCCTGTCATCCTCAGTCACCCTCCAGTCACCCTCCAGTCACCCTCCAGTCATCCTCCAGTCATCCTCCAGTCATCCTCCAGTCATCCTCCAGTCATCCTCAGTCACCCTCCAGTCACCCTCCAGTCATCCTCCAGTCATCCTCCAGTCATCCCCCAGTCCCCACTCTGCCACCTTTACATGACTAGGACTGTCACTGTGTGCCATTAAGCCAACTGCCTGTCACAGTCTATTATCCCCGCCTCATCTTTAATTCAGACCTCTTAATTGTCTGTTCCCTGTCTGATTCCTGATTGGACATCAGCCGTTAACCTCCTCCCTGACAGGCTCCCTGGATCAGCTGTGACCTCAGACCCCTGCCACAGCCGTCTGCTGTAGGTAAGAATGGAGCAGGTGTACGCGTCGGGGATGGCCGCCAAGCTGCGGAGCCAGTGGGACCGGGACGAGGGTCTGGGTCAGAACCACAACGCCGTCAAGTTCCAGGGCCAGGACTTTGAGTCGCTGAGGGCCCAGTGTCTCCAGAGCAGCAGCCTGTTTGAGGACAGCCTGTTCCCCTGCGCCGCCTCCTCTCTGGGGTTCAACGAGCTGGGACCCCGCTCCTCCAAGACCCAGGGAGTACGCTGGAAGAGACCCCCGGTGAGAAGATACAGAGGATGGAGTTTAGGCTGATCCTTCTCCTTCCCTACTGACCCTATTAGTCCAGGGGTGTCAATCCATACAGGGGTGTCAATCCATACAGGGGTGTCATACCATACAGGGGCGTCATACCATACAGGGGTGTCAATCCATACAGGGGTGTCATACCATACATGGGTGTCATACCATACAGGGGTGTCAATCCATACAGGGGTGTCAATCCATACAGGGCTGTCATACCATACAGGGGTGTCAATCCATACAGGGGTGTCAATCCATACAGGGGTGTCAATCCATACAGGGGTGTCAATCCATACAGGGGTGTCATACCATACAGGGGTGTCAATCCATACAGGGGTGTCATACCATACAGGGGTGTCAATCCATACAGGGGTGTCATACCATACAGGGGTGTCATACCATACAGGGGTGTCATACCATACAGGGGTGTCAATCCATACAGGGGTGTCATACCATACAGGGGTGTCATACCATACAGGGGTGTCAATCCATACAGTGGTGTCAATCCATTCCACGGAGGGTCGAATGTCCGCTGTTTTTTGTTATTTCCTTTATTTGTGTCCAATTATTACACAAGCAACCAATTGAGGGGAGTTCCTAAATGATCAGTGACCTTAATTGATCAATCAGTTACAAGGGAGGAGTGAAACCCGCAGACACAATAGTGTTAGACCTTTCCCTCTCCCTGGGCTCTAGTTACCAGCTAGATGTAGGAAAACTCCTGGCCCTACCTGTCCTTACTGAACCCAGACCATATTCTTATTTAACCTAGACCATATTCTTATTTAACCTAGACCATATTCTTATTTAACCTAGACCATATTCTTATTGAACCTAGACCATATTCTTATTGAACCTAGACCATATTCTTACTGAACCTAGACCATATTCTTATTGAACCCAGACCATATTCTTATTGAACCTAGACCATATTCTTATTTAACCTAGACCATATTCTTATTGAACCTAGACCATATTCTTATTGAACCTAGACCATATTCTTACTGAACCTAGACCATATTCTTTTTTAACCTAGACCATATTCTTTTTTAACCTAGACCATATTCTTATTTAACCTAGACCATATTCTTATTTAACCTAGACCATATTCTTATTTAACCTAGACCATATTATTGAACCTAGACCATATTCTTACTGACCCTAGACCATATTCTTATTTAACCCAGACCATATTCTTATTTAACCTAGACCATATTCTTATTGAACCTAGACCATATTCTTACTGAACCTAGACCATATTCTTATTTAACCTAGACCATATTCTTATTGAACCCAGACCATATTCTTATTTAACCTAGACCATATTCTTACTGAACCTAGACCATATTCTTATTGAACCTAGACCATATTCTTATTGAACCCAGACCATATTCTTATTTAACCTAGACCATATTCTTTTTTAACCTAGACCATATTCTTATTGAACCTAGACCATATTCTTATTGAACCTAGACCATATTCTAACTGAACCTAGACCATATTCTTACTGAACCTAGACCATATTCTTACTGAACCTAGACCATATTCTTTTTTAACCTAGACCATATTCTTATTGAACCTAGACCATATTCTTATTGAACCTAGACCATATTCTTACTGAACCTAGACCATATTCTTACTGAACCTAGACCATATTCTAACTGAACCTAGACCATATTCTTATTGAAACTAGACCATATTCTTACTGAACCTAGACCATATTCTAACTGAACCTAGACCATATTCTTATTGAACCTAGACCATATTCTTACTGAACCTAGACCATATTCTTATTGAACCTAGACCATATTCTTATTGAACCTAGACCATATTCTTATTGAACCTAGACCATATTCTTACTGAACCTAGACCTTATTCTTATTGAACCTAGACCATATTCTTATTGAACCTAGACCATATTCTTATTGAACCTAGACCATATTCTTATTGAACCTAGACCATATTCTTATTTAACCTAGACCATATTCTTATTTAACCTAGACCATATTCTTATTTAACCTAGACCATATTCTTACTGAACCTAGACCATATTTTCCTGAACCTAGAACATGTTCTTACTGACCCTAGATCGTATTCTAACTGAACTTACCTTAGAGCAGTCCACATCACCTGACCAGGAGAACTTTGGGCCCTAGTTGTATGGACTATTTGAAGGAAAACCCTGAATGAACCTAGACTATCCTTACTAAGCCTTACTGAGGGAAGAGGCGTTGGAGGAGATGCATTCTGGAAGGGACTACGAAGAGATGGAGCGTGAAGAGCATTAGGAAAGAACGGCCCGCCAGCTAGGACACACACACACATACACATTCGGCATGAAACACACACACAGCATTAAAGAGACACACAGGATGGCACTGGAACACGCACACACATGCACAAACACACACACACACACACACACAGCTGCCTTTAAAGATAAATAATGATGCCCTAGTCCAACTGTATGAGGGTAGTGTTATATTATGTTGTGTTGTCATATTCATATGGGCCCTTTAAGGATCGGGACTAAACTCAGAACTGTGATATTGACATTCCTGGAGAGAACACACACCACACCGCTCTGCTCCACAGCCTAAAATGCAGAAAAAGCTTTGTATAGCGTAGCTAACTAGCGCTCACACTGCTCTGTGTTGAGTTAACTGTGGATGAGTAACGTGGTGGAAAGGTCTTTTCCAAAAAGTATTTTTTTAATGACGTAGTCTAGGAGTCACTTGGGTGATTGACAACAGAGATTACATGGTGGTCAGTGTGCAAAGAGCACAGCAGTTATTTGTGTTGAGGTGCAGTGTGGGGAAAGGAAAAGTGAAATGTCAGTGTTCAGCTGAGGTTATAATCACTACCTTGGACTGATTGTTGTATGTGATCTAACCTCTCTTCCTCTCTCTCTTTCTCTCCCTCTCTCTCTCTCCCTCTCTCTCTCTCTCTCTCAGAAGCAGACAGAGCTCAGAGTTTGTTTTGACAGAGTTGTAGTGTAGAACAGGAAGAGAGCTCAGTGTAAATAACAGTCAGCCGGTGTGAGTGTGTGAAAGTTGAGAGACTGAAAAAGAGAGAATGGAAGAGCGAAAGAAACAGACTAAACATCTGAAAGGTTTAAAATAGATTAGAAGCAGTTGTTTTCTCTCTCTCCCACTCTCTCTCTCTCTCTCTCTCTCTCTCGCGCGCTTTCTCTCTCCCTCTTTCTCTCTCTTTCTTTCTCTCTCTGTCTCTCTCATATATCTTCCCCTCTCTCTCTCCGTCTCTCTCTCTCTCTCTCTTGCTTTCTCTCACTTTCTCTCTCTCTCGCTCTCACTTTCTCTCTCTCCCTCTCTCTCTCCCTACAAAAGGGAATATAATAATTAAATATGGGTTGTATTTACAATGGTGTTTGTTCTTCACTGGTTGCCCTTGTCTTGTGGCATCAGGTCACAGATCTTGCTGCTGTGATGTCACACTGTGGTATTTCACCCAATAGATATGGGAGTCTATCAAAATGTGGATCTGTGTAATCTGAGGAAAATATGTGTCTCTAATATGGTCATACATTTGGAAGGAGGCCAGGAAGTGCAGTTCAATTTCCACCTCATTTTGTGGGCAGTGTGCACATAGCCTGTTTTCTCTTCAGAGCCAGGTCTGCATACGGCGGCCTTTCTCAATAGCAAGGCTATGCTCACCAAGTCTGTACATAGTCGAAGCTTTCCTTAAATTCGTGTCAGTCACAGTGGTCAGGTATTCTTCCGCTGTGTTCTCTCTGTTTAGGGACAAATAGCATTCTAGTTTGCTCTGATTTTTTGTTAATTATTTTATTTCCTCTCTCTCTCTCTCTCTCTCTCTCTCTCTCTCTCTCTCTCTCTCTCTCTCTCTCTCTCTCTCTTTCTCTCAACAGGAAATCTGTACCCGTCCCCAGTTCATAATGGATGGAGCCACTCGCACTGATATCTGCCAGGGAGCTCTGGGTGAATAACCACTTAGTCAGCTTTCACTGAGAGAGAAGGGTAGGAGAGAGAGATAGTAGAGAGGGTGGAAGTAGGGGAGAGTGGGAGGTGGGGGAGAGCGGTAGGGAAGAGAGAGAGGTGGGAGAGAGAGGTGGGGGAGAGAAAGAGGCGGGAGGTGGGAGAGAGAGTTGGGAGAGAGAGAGGTGGGAGAGAGAGGTGGGAGGTGGGAGAGAGAGCCGAGGGAGGTGGGAGAGAGAGGTAGGGGAGAGAGAGAGCCAGGGGAGGAACTGTATTTGTAAGTATGATTATGATGCTGCCTCTTGGCAAGCTCAGAGATGTGTATCCCAATGGGACTTAGCTGGTTAAATAAACACAAATAAATTAGAAGAGAGAGGTTGTGAGAGAGAGATGGAGAGAGGTAGGGAGAGAGAGAGAGACGGAGAGAGGTAATGAGAGAGAGAGACAGAGAGAGGTAGGGAGAGAGAGAGGGAGGGAGAGAGAGACGGAGAGAGGTAGGGAGAGAGAGACGAAGAGAGGTAGGGAGAGAGACGGAGATGTAGGGAGAGAGAGACGGAGAGAGGGAGGGAGAGAGAGACGGAGAGAGGTAGGGAGAGAAGTAGGGAGAGAGAGACGGAGAGAGGGAGGGAGGGAGAGAGAGACGGAGAGAGGTAGGGAGAGAGAGACGGAGAGAGGGAGGGAGAGAGACGGAGAGAGGGAGAGAGAGACGGAGAGAGGGAGGGAGAGAGAGACGGAGAGGGTGGGAGGGAGAGAGAGACGGAGAGAGGTAGGGAGAGAGACGGAGATGTAGGGAGAGAAGTAGGGAGAGAGAGACGGAGAGAGGGAGGGAGAGAGAGACGGAGAGAGGTAGGGAGAGAGAGACGGAGAGAGGGAGGGAGAGAGAGACGGAGAGGGTGGGAGGGAGAGAGAGACGGAGAGAGGTAGGGAGAGAGAGACGGAGAGAGGTAGGGAGAGAGACGGAGAGAGAGAGACGGAGAGAGGTAGGGAGAGAGGTAGGGAGAGACAGAGAGAGGTAGGGAGAGAGAGACAGAGAGAGGTAGGGAGAGAGAGACGGAGAGAGGTAGGGAGAGATAGACGGAGAGAGGTAGGGAGAGACGGAGAGAGGTAGGGAGAGAGAGACGGAGAGAGAGGTAGGGAGAGAGAGACAGAGAGAGAGGGAGGGAGAGAGAGACGCAGAGAGGTAGGGAGAGAGAGACGAAGAGATGTAGGGAGAGAGGTAGGGAGAGAGAGAGAGACGGAGAGATAGAGGGAGGGAGAGAGAGAGAGACGGAGAGAGGGAGCGAGAGAGAGAGGGAGGGTGAGAGAGACGGAGAGAGGGAGGGAGAGAGAGACAGAGAGAGGTAGGTTGAGAGAGACGGAGAGAGGGAGGGAGAGAGAGACAGAGAGAGGTAGGTTGAGAGAGACGGAGAGAGGGAGGGAGAGAGGGAGGGAGAGAGAGACGGAGAGAGGTAGGGAGAGAGAGACGGAGAGAGGGAGGGATGGAGAGAGGTAGGGAGAGAGACGGAGAGAGGTAGGGAGAGAGAGACAGAGAGAGGGAGGGAGAGAGACGGAGAGAGGGAGAAAGAGAGAAATGGAAAGCGAGAGAAAGAAAGATGAATATGCCCACAGAAAAGTTTTGATTGACATCGAGGTGTTTTCCTCTAAACCCTGCAGAGGATGAATAATGTATACCCCGCTCTGCTATCTCACATCTTAAAAAGGAAATAGTAACCTCTATACTCTGCAGGGGCGTTGTCTTATGTCCTCTTCTGTTAGAGGTAGGTGTAGTGATTGAAGCAGCATACTGTTGGTCCAGTTCAAAGTCAAACACTCAAGGGAGGTTTCGTATGGTCATGGAGGGTGAAGGGTGTGTTAACAGATGTTTGGACCCCTCTCTCTTTACAGGTTGCTTATAAGGTGCATTCCAGTTTTACAAGCTTTTTACCACTTCAGGCTGAAGTGATTCGTTCCCACAGCAGGCAGAAACAGACAGCAGTATCTGTCTGCAATTAATAAGTAATGTCTAAGATTACGTGTTGTTGTCAGATAGCTAGCTTCACCTACCCTTGAGGCGAGAAATTATTCAAAGGAAGAACAGTTGGGAACTTTTGAAGAGATGAATGATGAACAGGGGGAGAGTTTTACCTTATCGTGTTGCTAGAGCAGGAAAAACTCTGGGCATTAGTTGAACGCTATGACTAGCTAACAGAGTATTTCCTGGTCAGAACATGTGGCCAGAAAAAACTCACCCTTCTAATGAATGGTTGTTGACTTCTTGAAGGGATGACTGATACAATGCATTGCTATCATTGCCATAGTCTACCTATGACTAAGGTTTCATGTTGTGTGTGTGTGTGTGTGTGTGTGTGTGTGTGTGTGTGTGTGTGTGTGTTGTGTGTGTGTGTGTGTGTGTGTGTGTGTGTGTGTGTGTGTGTGTGTGTGTGTGTGTGTGTGTGTGTGTGTGTGTGTGTGTGTGTGTGTGTGTGTGTGTGTGTGTGTGTGTGTGTGTGTGTGTTACAGGTGACTGCTGGTTGCTGGCAGCCATAGCTTCGTTGACTTTGAATGATAATCTCCTCCACAGAGTGGTTCCTCATGGACAGGACTTCGGAGGACAGTACGCTGGCATCTTCCACTTCCAGGTCAACACACACTCACTTCCTGTTTCTATTACTACTCTATATTGAGATATTCCTGTTGATTTCCCAAATACCAGATCTACAGTTTTTAGCGGCCTAAATTCTCTGCCTGACATTTACGGATAGTTCAGTCAAAATCTCGACTGTCACAGTTACTGAGTAATAAACCAGTTATAAACACTTTATCTGCAAACAATACACCTAGGTAAGATGTGAGTACGTCATAACAGAACCGAGGGACCTGTTTCTGCTTCTTGCCAGGCCTTATCATATGAACTTTGCTTTGTACACAAAACCAAACCTCTTACTCAAACCTTATGTATCACCTTCTTATGTATCACTAGTCACTTTAAACAATGCCCCTTTATATAATGTTTACATACCCTACATTACTCATCTCATATGTATATACTGTACTCTATACCATCTACTGCATCTTGCCTATGCCGCACGGCCATCGTTCATCCATATATTTATATGTACATATTTTTATTCATTACTTTACACTTGTGTGTGTATAATGTAGTTGTTGTGAAATTGTTGGATTACTTGTTAGATATTACTGCGTGGTCGGAACTAGAAGCACAAGCATTTCACTACACTCGCATTAACATCTGCTAACCATGTGTATGTGACCAATACAATTTGATTTGATTTGATCAGAAAGTGAAAGGATAAATTAACTGCACAGTTTATAGTAACTCTCCAGTGAAAATCCCCCTTTCAAAGTTTATATTCTGTTAACTCATACCCAAATAATATTGTTGACTCATCTCATACTGTCACGTTCCTGACCTGTTTTCTGTTGTTTTGTATGTGTGTGATGGTCAGGGCGTGAGTTTTGGGTGGGCAGTCTATGTTTTCCGTTTCTATGTTGGTTTTGGGTTGCCTGGTATGGCTCTTAATTAGAGGCAGGTGTTTTGCGTTTTCCTCTAATTGAGAGTCATATTAAGGTAGGAGGTTCTCACTGTTTGTTTGTGGGTGATTGTCTTCCGTGTCAGTGTCTTCCGTGTCAGTGTATGTGCGCACCATACGGGACTGTTTCATTGTCGTTAGGTATTTGTAGTCTGTTCCTGTTCTTGCGTTCTTCACGTTGTATGTAAGTTCGTGTCCAGGTCTGTTTACTTCGTTTTGTTGTTTTGTAAAGTATCAAGTGTTCTTCGTGTGTTTAGTTTCGTCTTGTTTATTAAAATTCATTATGTATTCACAACCCGCTGCATTTTGGTCTTTCGATCCTTCTCTCCTCTCCTCGTTTGAGGAGGAGGATTACGACACCCGTTACACATACTCGTATTTGTGGCCAAAGCATACATTTGAGAATTTTTTTTTCAAAAACCTCAAACTTGTATCTTAAACATTTCAAAAATGCTTGCTATTTCCTCAAAGATAATGACATCGTCCAACCTCATTGGGTGAGCTGGCCAATCAGCAATCTACTCGCATTCATATTTTTCATAACAGGTAAAGAGCCCCACCATTACAACACGGAAAAGCTGCTTTTTAACGTACTTAATTTGCCTTTTTTGTGGGGGAAAGTATTTCACTCGTATTGTAATTAATTATAGGTCATATTTCATAGAAATCTGGAAACACTTGACAGTTACATTAAGTTACTAAAGTGCAGCTGGCTCTTTGACTACGATATGGTTCACTTTTTTGTAGCCACCACAGGTGTGTCAAATATTTTTGTGATAACGTTGGGGTGAATTTAAGTTTAAATTATCCTGTCCGTTGAACTGGAATACAAATAAGTTTACAAATTGATTGGTTTTATGTGGATCAGACCCCAACTCTACTAAATAGATACATTGAGATATAGTTATGATAGGAATGAATCCTAACTTCCAACTGTCACGCCCTGACCATAGTTTGCTTTGTATGTTTATATGTTTTGTTTGGTCAGGGTGTGACCTGAGTGGGCATTCTATGTTGTATGTCTGGTTTGTCTATTTCTATGTGTTTGGCCTGATATGGTTCTCAATCAGAGACAGGTGTTTTGCGTTGTCTCTGATTGGGAACCATATTTAGGTAGCCTGTTTTGTATTGTGGGTTGTGGGTGATTGTCTATGTGTAGTGTTTAGTGTCAGCACTATTTGTTATTTAGCTTCACGGTCGTCGTTTATTGTTTTTGTATTCGTTTCGCAAAGTGTTCTCTTTCTATTAAAAACAAGATGAACACATACCACGCTGCATATTGGTCCTCCGATCCTTCAAACTTTTCCTCCTCAGACGAGGAGGAAGACGACAGTCATGACACCACCTACATAAAATGTTCACTTCGTCTCTTCCTGTCATCAATGTGTTCAACTTTGAGTGGAAGTTAGGATATGCCTCATAAAGGCTAATTGTGTAGATTCAGTAATGTGATCATAGTGTGATTCCCCCTCTTGTGTGTGTCTGTGGAGGAGGGAGTGGTGTGGTATGTCTCTGTGTCAGTCCAACCCTGACCAAATGTTGCATTTCCAGTTTAGCAGGTTAAAAAAAATACTGCTTTTGCGACGCCCCGGTTTAGCTACTGTATGATGGCTAATATAAGTCTTTTCAGTTTGGTTGATTTCTAAATCCCCTGTCTAATGGGACAACCACAGAGCAGGCATTACATGCATTAATTGTCTGTCTTTCACCTAAACAATGTGGATGAACCAGCAGGATCAGTTTCATTTTATACTAATACAATTTATCAGCTAAATAGATTTGGTTTAAAGGCCTAATGCAGCTGTTTTTCTATCAATATCAGAAATTTTTTGGGTAACAATTAAGTACCTTACTTTAATAGATTTCCATTCAAATGGGCAACAAAAAATGATCAAGCAAGAATATTTCTACCACTGTAGAAATATTCACTTCATTTCTACCACTTGGCCACTGTAACTCATTGTCGTTCTTGTATGTAGTCTGTTCCTGTTCGTGCGTTCTTCGTGTTTATGTAAGTTCTCATGTTCAGGTCTGTCTATGTCATTTTGTAATCATTTCAAGTGTTCTTCGTGTTTCGTCTTGTTTAAATAAATTTCGTTATGTCTGCATACAACGCTGCATTTTGGTCCGACCCTTACTCCTCCTCCTCATCCGAGGAGGAGGCATTAGACAGCCGTTAGTGGCGGAGGAGGCATTAGACAGCCGTTACAGTGGCCAAGTTCCAGCCTCCTGGCAGAGGCAACCAGTGTTTTGGCTAAAATGTCCTGGTACTGGGTAAAGTTCATGATGCCGTTGACCTTAACAAGAAAAGTACCTCATAACTACTGTAAAATATGGTGGTGCATCTTTGATGTTATGTTTGGTTTGCTTCCACTGGTCCTGTGGCCCTTGTTAAGGTCAACGACATCATGAACTTGACCAAGTCTGAGGAAATGTTTTACCCAAAACCTGGTTACCTCTGCCAGGAGGCTGACAGCATTTTCCAGCAAGACAATAACACCAAGAAGACATGAGAAATGGTTAGTTGAGCACAAAATCGACATTTTGCAACAGCCATCTCAGTCTCTGGACTTGAAGCCCATTGAAAACCTGTGTTTTGAATTGAAAGGACAGTCCATTAGAACAGACGAAGGATATCAAGGATCCGTAAAGATTCTGTATGGAGGAATGTGTGTTCTCCAATCTCATAAAAACATTTTAGAAGAAGCCCCAGTGCCGTTATCCTCACAAAGTGAGCTATTGAAAGGTATTCCCTGTTATTTATCTCTGTTTTTTTGTTTCGTTTCTACAATTGTAAAGTGCCTTTAGGAAGTTGAAAATGGCTATATAATGTTCCATGTATTATTGGTATTGGAAACAGGGGTAGCAATCCTTTTGACCCCTATCTTATTGAGAAATAACATACTACTTGAGTAAACAACATCTCTATGTGAGCAATTGTACTAGTGTAAAATAAATATATATTTTTTGAGCATGCATTATTGCTCAGTATTAGTAGTATTTATTTTATATACTCTTTTTTGCTGAGATCTTGATCACACACACACATACTTACACTCATGCACGTTCACAGGCACACGCACAAACACACATACACACACACACACTCATGCACGTACGCACACGCTCACACACACACACACACACACACACTCATGCACACACAAACACACACACTCATGCACTCTCGTAAGTGTCATTGTGGCTTCTGGTTCTGACACTTTGGGGAAAAATGTCTTCAATGTGGTTCCATTAGTGTTTCCCAGAGCCATGTACCTCATAGATACTGTACATGTCCCTGGTTTCCCTCATCTCATCTGGTCTGGTGGAGCTGTATTGCCTTGCCGTTATTGCATCAGTCAACTGCATGCAGCTGAGCAGCCTATGTTTCTCCCTCTAAAAGCGTACTGACATCACAGTGGTGTAGGCAGACTACATGGAACCCACCATGACTTCCTCTGGTTGTTACCTCAGTCTTAGTTCCGTATTTCCCCTGTTGAGCTCTATCTACGATGAGCTGGTTCTAGTGCCACCTCTGACCTCTGGTGGTCATTGGCTGTCAGTGATCATAAACTCCCTGCTTATCCTCGGGGTTTTTTGTTTGTTGTTGTCTTCTTCAATGTTCTGTGTATTCACTCTTGGTGTGTATAGTAACATGAATATGATCCTTGTGTAAAACTGACCATGGATCAGCTTCCAGAGACAACTCCCTTTATTCTACTCTACTCTTCATTCTAGTTCTGAGATGGTTATAAACACCCTACTGTCTGTGTGTTGTAGTTCTGAGATGGTTATAAACTCCCTACTGTCTGTGTGTTGTAGTGCTGAGATGGTTATAAACTCCCTACTGTCTGTGTGTTGTAGTTCTGAGATGGTTATAAACTCCCTACTGTCTGTGTTGTAGTTCTGAGATGGTTATAAACTCCCTAGTGTCTCTGTGTTGTAGTTCTGGCAGTATGGGGAGTGGGTGGAGGTGGTGATCGATGACAGGCTGCCGGTGAAGGATGGGAAGCTGCTGTTTGTCCACTCTGCCGAGGGAGGAGAGTTCTGGAGCGCCCTGCTGGAGAAGGCCTATGCCAAGTAAGGAGGGATGAGGGAGGAGAGGAGAAGAGGGTGGTTAGAAGAATTCAAATGTAAATGTGGGTGTTGCATTTCTTTCACTCTGTCTATGTATATGTTTGTGTGTGTTATGATATCAGTATCGCTCTGGATTAGAGTGTCTGCTAAATGACCAAAATGTAAATATAAAATGATATGTCTGTATGCTTATTGTATTGTCATTTGTGGTCTTACATAGACTTTTGACACAGAATTGTCAACCCTGGTTGCAGGTTGAATGGCTGTTATGAGGCTCTGTCGGGAGGCAGTACGTCAGAGGGTTTTGAGGACTTCACAGGAGGAGTGACGGAGATGTTCGAGCTGAGGAAGGCGCCCTCTGACCTTTACAGCATCATCAGCCGGGCCGTGGAGAGAGGTTCACTGCTGGGCTGCTCCATAGACGTCAGTACCGATACCCCTCACATACGCTGAACCGACACATGTAGCAGTGTTTGTACGTGTGTGTGTGTGTGTGCGTGCGTTTGTGTGCGTGTGTCTTCCCTGACCGTGTCCTTTCTCTATCCCCAGATCACCGGCAGTCATGACATGGAGGCCGTGACCTTTAAGAAGCTAGTGAAAGGCCACGCCTACTCATTGACAGCGGTCGACGAGGTGAGCCAATGTTTGATTGACACTAAGAGGGTAATCCCAGTTTGTTTTAGTGGGGTTCCAAACAGAGAGAACAATAATTACATCCGATTGGACAGAAAAGACAGCGTTGAAACCAATACAAATGTGTTTCCATTTGCATCCGTTTGATTGACTCAAGGCTGGTGATTTGCCCAGCTACTAAGTGTCTGTGTAATGCAGTATCCCTCTCCATCAGGTGGTGTACAGGGGGAATAAGACCAAACTGGTTCGTATCCGCAACCCCTGGGGAGAGATAGAGTGGACTGGGGCCTGGAGTGACAAGTACGAGACAGAAGCTTCACTTTACACCTCTCATATTACATATCATGTGTCAAATACCGTGTATTCAGACCCCTTGAGTTGTTTCACATTTTGTTACATTACAGCCTTATTCTAAAATGGACATGGATTAAATAACTGTCATATCATATATCATATCACTAGTGAGTTTATAACTGTCATATCATATATCATATCACTAGTGAGTTTATAACTGTCATATCATATATCATATCACTAGTGAGTTTATAACTGTCATATCATATATCATATCACTAGTGAGTTTATAGTTGTCATATCATATATCATATCACTAGTGAGTTTATAACTGTCATATCATATATCATATCACTAGTGAGTTTATAACTGTCATATCATATATCATATCACTAGTGAGTTTATAGTTGTCATATCATATATCATATAACTAGTGGGTTTATAACTGTCATATCATATATCATGTAACTTGTGAATTTATAGTTGTCATATCATATAGCATATCTAGTGAGTTTATAGCTGTCATATCATATAACTAGTGGGTTTATGACTGTCATATCATATATCATGTAACTTGTGAATTTATAGTTGTCATATCATATATCATATTACTAGTGAGTTTATTTGCTGTCATATCATATATCATATAACTACTATTTGTTGTTGAAATACAGTCAGTGATGTGTTTTCATTGTGGATGTTTCAGCTCCAGAGAGTGGGAGGGTGTTGACCGCTCAGTCAGAGGGCGACTCCAGAACTGCAGTGAGGACGGAGAGTTCTGGTGAGTGTGTGTTTGTTTATGTGTATGTATTTGTGACACCAAGTCGGATGTCTTATTGGCCGATCGGTATGATACTTGAGAGTAGGTGTGCGCTAATGCATCGTATACCTGACCGACTCTCAATCTCCCTCCCCCGTCTCCCTCCCTTCTATCAGGATGTCGTTCAGTGACTTCCTGCTTGAGTTCACACGTCTGGAGATCTGCAACCTGACAGCAGACGCCCTGGAGGCCACCCAGCAGAAGAAGTGGAGCTCAGCCGTCTACCAGGGGGAGTGGAGGTCAGGAAGCACGGCTGGGGGCTGCAGGAACTTCCCTGGTGAGGAGGCAGGGAGGATGGAAAGAAGGAGGCAGGGAAGGAGGCAGGGAAGCAGGCAGAGAAGGAGGCAGAGGAGAGAGAGAAGTGGCCCAGCCAGGCTGTAGCAAAGAGAGAAGGATAAAGACAGTTACTCCTAGTCAATGAGTAAAGGAGTTTTTTTTCTACCATGGTTAAGATTACGATTTGGGAGGGTAGGCTGAAGCTAGACATGTACCTAAAAGCAACTTCTACTGGATGCGTGAGGATGAAGAAATGGTGTCTAATAAACAGTTGATCAAAATGTTTCCTTCTCTAGAGTCTTCTAATAACTGTTTCCCCCACAATCATTAGCCACATTCTGGATCAATCCGCAATTCAAGGTTGCCCTGCAGCACCCCGACACAGCCGGCCAATCAGATTGCAGCTTCCTGGTGGCGCTCATGCAGAAGGACCGGAGAAAGAAACGCAAGGAGGGCAAAGACATGGAGACCATCGGTTTCGCCATCTACGAGGCAAGAAACTGATCTTTGTATCTTGTTAAACTTTTTTCTTTGAGTTTTAAAAGTGTAAGCAAGGCAATACGACAGTTTGTCAAGGAAAGTGTTTTGAACAAGTAGAATTGACTGGATGTTTCTATCTAACTCCTCTATTTCTGTGTCTCTCTTCAGGTTCCTAATGAGGTATGTATATTCTGCTGGCCAGTATTCTTTGACGTTAGGTTGTAAGTTAATCTTCTGATAAGCTGTAAGAGTCCAGCATAACTATGATCATGTTGGTCCATTTGCTAGATATTTAGAGTGCGTTAAAACCTGTTGGACAGTGTGTCATAGCTGAAGAAGTGGAATCCAGCCAAAAGGCCTATAATGGTCGGTGCAGCTCGTGCTTAGGCTCACAGCCAATTGTCTCACATGGAGATGCATGGTGGCACTCTCCTCATGCTGTGGCAACATTGGGGAGATCTGCAGTTGCTGCATCCATTTTTCAACTATTATGGTATGTAGGCATTATGGTATGTAGGCATTATGGTATGTAGGCCGGCCTTGAAGAATAGAACTAAGAAATGCCTCATGAGCTTAGTTCAAATGTCACCCCATCAGAACCCAACATATCAGCTTGTTTTACTTCAATGTTTGTGAACAAAGTCAATTTAAACAAACACCATATAGTCTCAAAACATAGTTGAAACTATCATTTCTATATCATGGATGGTCTTTCCTTGCATCCATAGTCAAAAAAATTGAGAGTATTTACATTTCTCCAGCCCCATCCTGCAGCGTTTTACTGAAACAGGGATGGGGAAAATGCTTTGTTATTGTTTCAACTGCTGATTGCCGCTTTAAGGTCAAAGCTCAGAGGTCAAGGGTTCAGATATTTACTTCCCTCACGGTCAGGGGTTAGGTTCACCTAGAAGGGGGTGCAATGAACTCAACTTCTCTGAAGTGAACTAACTTGCCCACAGTGCTTTCTTCTCAGTATGTGGGCAGATCAGGGGTTAGAGGTCAAGGGTTATAGTTCATTCAACTAATTCACTCACAGAGCTTTCCCTCCTCTCCATCCTCTTAGTACAGGGGTTAAGTTCACCTAGTTTAACTAACTCACTCATACTGCTTTCCCCTGCCCTGAGTATGTGGGCAGATCAGGGGTTAAGGGTTAGCGGTTAGATGTCAGGGGTTAGTGAGTTCACCTCCCTCACAGCATCTTCCCACTACTCTCTCTGTCCTCTTAGTACATGGGTAAATCAGGCGTCCACCTGAAGAGAGACTTCTTCCTGACGCACGGTTCCAGCGCCCGCTCTGAGCTCTTCATCAACCTGAGAGAGGTGAGCTCTCGCTTCCAGCTGCCTGCCGGGGAGTACATCATTGTCCCCTCCACCTTTGAACCCAAGAAGGAGGGAGACTTCGTCCTCAGGGTCTTCTCTGAGAAACCTGCCAACTATGAGTGAGTGATGGAGAAGTGAGAGGTGGACAGGAAATATGATAGGTTGATATGGAGATTATGGATGATATAAGGTGATGCATTTGATTGAAGGATATTGATACTGGTGTTATTTTCTGTCTGTTAGGGAGCTGGATGATGAAGTCACAGCTGAACTACCAGCAGAGGTGAGTGGAGGAGACATGGGTTGTGTCCCAAATGTCACCTAATTGGATAAATAGTGTGGTGCTTTTGATTAGGGCATTGGTTGAATGTAGTGCACTATATAGGGAATAGGGAGTCCATTTTTTATACACTATTCCTAAACAAATCAAAGTGAAGAGTTTACATTCCTCTGGGAGTTTACATTCTTCTGTGAGTTTACATTCCTCTGTGAGTTTACATTCTTCTGTGAGTTTACATTCTTCTGTGAGTTTACATTCCTCTGTGAGTTTACATTCCTCTGTGAGTTTACATTCTTCTGTGAGTTTACATTCTTCTGTGAGTTTACATTCCTCTGAGTTTACATTCCTTTGTAAGTTTACATTCCTCTGTGAGTTTACATTCCTCTGCGAGTTTACATTCCTCTGTGAGTTTACATTCCTCTGTCTCTGTTTCAGTCCCAGCTGGACGAGAGCCAGATCGACGCTGGCTTCAAGAGTCTGTTTAGACAACTGGCTGGAGAGGTGAGGAGTCGTGTTGGGCAATGAGGGTAGAGCAGAGTGAAGGGTCTGATGTAGTCTCTTCTCATGGTCTCTCTGTTCGGCCTACAGGACATGGAGATCAGTGCCACAGAGCTGCAGACTATTTTGAACAGGATCATGACCAAGCGTGAGTCCACAGGAATAGAATAAGAACACAGTATTCTACTCTGTATCTGTATGTGTGACTAAAACCCAGCCACCTGCCTTCAGCAGAGACCTAAACTGTCACTCCTTGCAGGCAGAAACTTTACAGTGGAAATATGTAAATATTTGGATTTGGATATTACAGGTGCAGTTTGAAAACACAAAATTAGTTTTTCCACTTATCTTGTTCTCTCTCCATCTTCCCCTATTTCTCTCTCTCTTTTTCTCTCTCTCCGATACAGACAAAGATCTGAAAACAGATGGATTTGGACCAGATTCCTGTCGGACTATGATCAACCTGATGGACGTATCCTTGGTGTATTGATCCATTTTTATACAGTATTAGTCCTCTCTGTCTGTCTCTCTGTCTGTCTCTCTGCCTCTGTCTGCCTCTCTGCCTCTGTCTGTCTGGTCTCTCTTGTCTCTCTTGTCTGTCTGTCTGTCTCTCTGCCTCTGTCTGTCTGGTCTCTCTGCCTCTGTCTGTCTGTCTGTCTCTGCCTTTCTCTCTTGTCTGTCTGTCTGTCTGTCTGTCTGTCTGTCTGTCTGTCTGTCTGTCTGTCTGTCTGTCTGTCTGTCTGTCTGTCTGTCTGTCTGTCTAAACAAGGTTCCTTGACCGTGTCCTTCAGACTGATGGTAGTGGTAAACTGGGACTGACAGAGTTCCATGTGCTGTGGGAGAAGATCAAACGATACCTGGTGAGATTAGTTTAAACATCTGTTCTGCTATTCACCTGAGTCATTCTGTAAAACTGAGCCTTCTCTCTCTTCGTGAGTTCCTTGTTGGTGTTCCTTGTCTAGTTTTGGTAGAGCCATTCCACTAGTTTCTTATCTTTGTCTTCGTCCTCTCTCTTTCTCTCTCTCCAGACTATATTCCGTCAGTTTGATCTGGACAAGTCAGGCACCATGAGTTCCTATGAGATGAGGATGGCTCTGGAGGCAGCAGGTAAATACACCCCAGTCCCTCCTTTCCTTAAACCACAACCCAGTTCCTTTGTAGTGAATCACCACTAGTTTTATTCAACCATACAAACCAGAACACCTGACTACACCGGACACCTGAAGTCTGACCCATGGGAGCTTTAGGAAAGCATATTTCGTTTTTAAATGGTTCCCACCTTTGGTCTGTCTGTTATTTCCTCAGGGTTCAAGCTGACAAACCACCTATTCCAGCTGATCATACTGCGTTACACTGAGGCTGACTTGGCAGTTGACTTTGACAACTTTGTTACCTGCCTGGTTAGGCTCGAGACCATGTTCAGTGAGTCATTTTGTCATATTTCCATACTTTTTCCCTATTAAGTCCTTGTATTAATAAACTCACTTCAAATTGGCCATCAAACAATACTTGTCATAGTCTTGATTGTTGAGAGTAATAATATATACACTGCTCAAAAAAATAAAGGGAACACTTAAACAACACAATGTAACTCCAAGTCAAAAACACTTCTGTGAAATCAAACTGTCCACTTAGGAAGCAACACTGATTGACAGTAAATTTCACATGCTGTTGTGCAAATGGAATAGACAAAAGGTGGAAATTATAGGCAATTAGCAAGACACCCCCCAAAACAGGAGTGATTCTGCAGGTGGTGACCACAGACCACTTCTCAGTTCCTATGCTTCCTGGCTGATGTTTTGGTCACTTTTGAATGCTGGCGGTGCTCTCACTCTAGTGGTAGCATGAGACGGAGTCTACAACCCACACAAGTGGCTCAGATAGTGCAGTTCATGCAGGATGGCACATCAATGCGAACTGTGGCAAAAAGGTTTGCTGTGTCTGTCAGCGTAGTGTCCAGAGCATGCAGGCGCTACCAGGAGACAGGCCAGTACATCAGGAGACGTGGAAGAGGCCGTAGGAGGGCAACAACCCAGCAGCAGGACCGCTACCTCCGCCTTTGTGCAAGGAGGTGCACTGCCAGCGCCCTGCAAAATGACCTCCAGCAGGCCACAAATGTGCATGTGTCTGCTCAAACGGTCAGAAACAGACTCCATGAGGGTGGTATGAGGGCCCGACGTCCACAGGTGGGGGTTGTGCTTACAGCCCAACACCGTGCAGGACGTTTGGCATTTGCCAGAGAACACCAAGATTGGCAAATTCGCCACTGGCGCCCTGTGCTCTTCACAGATGAAAGCAGGTTCACACTGAGCACATGAGCACATGTGACAGACGTGACAGAGTCTGGAGACGCCGTGGAGAACGTTCTGCTCCCTGCAACATCCTCCAGCATGACCGGTTTGGCGATGGGTCAGTAATGGTGTGGGGTGGCATTTCTTTGTGGGGCCGCACAGCCCTCCATGTGCTCGCCAGAGGTAGCCTGACTGCCATTAGGTACCGAGATGAGATCCTCAGACCCCTTGTGAGACCATATGCTGACACATGCACATTTGTGGCCTGCTGGAGGTCATTTTGAAGGGCTCTGGCAGTGCACCTCCTTGCACTAAGGCAGAGGTACCGGTCCTGCTGCTGGGTTGTTGCCCTCCTACGGCCTCCTCCACGTCTCCTGATGTACTGGCCTGTCTCCTGGTAGCGCCTGCATGCTCTGGACACTACGCTGACAGACACAGCAAACCTTTTTGCCACAGTTCGCATTGATGTGCCATCCTGGATGAACTGCACTACCTGAGCCACTTGTGTGGGTTGTAGACTCCGTCTCATGCTACCACTAGAGTGACAGCACCGCCAGCATTCAAAAGTGACCAAAACATCAGCCAGGAAGCATAGGAACTGAGAAGTGGTCTGTGGTCACCACCTGCAGAATCACTCCTGTTTTGGGGGGTGTCTTGCTAATTGCCTATAATTTCCACCTTTTGTCTATTCCATTTGCACAACAGCATGTGAAATTTATTGTCAATCAGTGTTGCTTCCTAAGTGGACAGTTTGATTTCACAGAAGTGTGATTGACTTGGAGTTACATTGTGTTGTTTAAGTGTTCCCTTTATTTTTTTGAGCAGTGTATTTACATGATTATATGGCGTACTGTACATTTATGAGCGCTTGAAAACAGGATAGCAATTTCTTACAATTCCCTCTCCACTACTTTACAGAGACCTTCAAGACGTTGGACACAGATGCTGATGGAGTCATACAACTCAACTTCTTCCAGGTCTGAAGATCTCACGTTTCTATCAATCTCCTCTGTTTACCAGGTGTATACAGGAACCAGTGGAGGCTGCTGAGGGGAGGACGGACCACGGTAATGGCTTGAATGAAGTCAATGGAATGGTATCAACCAATGGAAACCACATTTGATACCATTCCATTGACTCCATTCCAGGCATTATTATGAGCCGTCCTCCCCTCAGCAGCCTCCACTGACAGGAAAAGGGAGAGATTTGTTTTTCTATCCCCTCTGTAGAGTAGAGGGAAGTTGGGATTTATTTTTGCAGTGGTCAAATTGTTTACCTCCTTTCCCTCTCCACCTTCTCTCTGCAGTGGATCAGCCTGACCATGTTTGCCTAGAGATGGACTGATTCTCTGATGTTACTGCACCCGGCTGCACTAATGTCCTTTCAGAAGTGCCTTTCCCTGGTCCCTCCTCTCCACGCTGCAGAGGTCCATGGATTTGAAAAACTCTTGGAATGTTTACAACATTTACTATGCGGGTCATCATGTGCTAAAGCCTTGCCTGTTACCTTAGAAACAGAGGGAGACAATTCTACTCACAGGGGGCCGTAACGTAGAAGTTGGTGGGAGATTTTGATACTGCCTCCTATTGGATAGGAAGGAAACTGCCTAAACGTTTTGTTTACATCTTGCGCCAAAATTCATTGATGCCTTGTCATATTTTCAACATGGCGGCTTCCTTTCAGCAGCCAGTGTTTGTGTCAGTAATAGGTTAAGGGGGTGGTGTTAGTATGGAGTTTGCTGGGTCAAATGATTTCCTCCGCAGAGGGCAAAGCGCTGTTGTTTTTTGGAAGTACTTGATGATCCTTAGAGAATCGAATCACCCGCATGACAGTTTAATCATAGTCGGATACATCAATACTTTTCAATGGAAAAACTAACAATATTGTTGTAATGCTGCATACTCTCTTTGAGATCCTCTTATTTTTTTTTGGGGGGGGGGCACAGAGACTTCAAGGATATGCCTTTATTATATCTCATTTTTCAGTGTTCAAGGGGAACATAAATCATTTGATTGTTATTTTTGTATTTGGGATGTTGGTTATAAGGGATGGCTGATTTGATTGGAATAGCAGGCCTGAAGCTGATGCATGTAATGTCAGATGTATTGATGTAGGGGAGCTATAAAACCTCTATGAAGGGAGAGAAAAATGCACGTATCTTGGCGGGAAGAGAAATAAACAAACCTTTGAAAGTATAGATTGAGACATTTTCCCATCTTGCCAAATAGACTGATATTGAAGGGAGCAGAAGCAGTATGACACTCATATTACCATTACACTATAGTTGACATTTCCTGTGTAGATGAATGCCAAAATGTCTTAAATGCATTATGCAATCACATGACTGTTGTTTACCATGTACACTCTGGACTTGTTATGCCATGGAATGATCTAACTTCTCTATATCTATCTTTTCAAAACTTTAATAAAAACTTTCTGAACACAATTATATTAATGTGGATATGTCATAGTTTGGGTTTTAGGCGAGGCTAAAATCTGTTCTAAAATGAATACTGCATATCAACCCATGAATAATTCTCAAGTTTCCTCAGTCTTTTCTGGACAACATTTTACACAGAAGTGAGTGTCATCGACCAATAAATTGGCCAATCGCCCCCAATAAAAACAGAAGACTTGATCACATGAATAAATACACTTTAGTAGCCACATTCATATTTAAAAAAAGGACAAGAGCAGAAATAAATACTTGACGATGGCTAATGTACATCTATAGACAGGATACACACATTAAGACAGGATACACACATTAAGATAGGATACACACATTAAGACATGTACAGCAGATTCATCGCGTTCTCATTGTTACGTTAAATCGAGACATTTACATCTGCAGATCAATATTAAATTAACACTAACTTCTAATAGACAATAGTAATAGCAACAATAACAAAAACAATAACTCAAATAGAATCCGCCTGTAGAGCTGCTCACGGCAGGAATGTACACTAGCTTAAAAAATAGGAAGAATGTTTTAAAAAGTGAGAGGGACTCAACAACTGAGGGTGAGGCGTCAGCCAGTAAGTGACTGTTCCACACAGCTCTCAGATCAGGCACTTTAAAGTCAAACGCAGCCCATTGGGTTTCTTAGCTTCAAGGCGGTCGGTTTCTACTGATTCAGGGCCAGTTTCACAATAGAAATATAATTCCTAGAAGGGAAATAGCCCCTCAGATCAGGACAATTTGACACTCAAAATGGCCGCCAGCCAACCAGTCAGCTACCCACTGACTTGAACGAGGATTCCCACTGTAGGAAATATATTTCTATAAGATTGGTGGTTGGTTCCATTCATTTAGGCATTGGTGTTGTTGTACTCCATGCGAGTGACCATGGTAGAGACCAGTTTCTGCAGCTGGATGGAGCGGTACTGGCCAGTCTCCAGGACTTCCTCGTGGTTGGCCTTCTCCTCACTGTCATAGTCCATCACAGCCTTGTTGGTGATCAGGGACAGGGCGAACACACGCATGCCACAGTGCCGCGCTACAATCACCTCATGAACTGTACTCATGCCTGAGGGAGGGAGAGAGAGAGAGAAAGAGCTGCATCAATTATAGGTTTACTTATAAGAGAACAATTTGAGTTCAATATTTCCAATGCATTGTGAAGGTGTTGATTAAAGGATTCCAAGGAGGGAGGCAGAGAGAGATGAGTCGTACCGACAGCGTCCGCTCCCAGTTTGTGCAGCATGCGACACTCCGCGATGGTCTCGAACGAGGGCCCGCCCAGGACGCAGTACACGCCTTCACGCAGGAAGTCACCGTAGCCCAGCTCCTGTCCCACATCCACAGCCAGCTGCTGCAGCTCTCTGTCGTACGCATCAGACATACAGGGGAAGCGCACGCCGAACCTGGAAGAGAGGGAGGGTTACACCTCAATGCCACAACTATTGCACGTGCAAACAAGTTCAACTAAATTCTCTCTATCACACACAACACACAAGCTTGCCAAGCCTACCTGTCGTCGTTAGGTCCAGACAGTGGGTTGTTGCCAGCGAACCCGGGCATGTTGATGTGGTCTTTCATGATCATGATGTCTCCCACCTTGAAGTCCTGGTTGAGACCGCCAGCAGCGTTGGTCAGGATGACCGCCTCAACACCCAGCAAGCTGAAGATACGCATGGGCAGGGTGATCTAGAACACAAATACATGGTAAATTCATCACAAATACAATGGTATAACACGTCACAATGTGCAGCTAATACACAAATACTCTATTGCAGGAGTCCTGAGGTTTTCATGAAGTTTGTATTCTCAAAACTTCTATAACTAACATTGAATTCTTTTTTTGCAGTAAAACAATTCATACATGTCACACAGAAGCGTAAAAAAACACAATGTGGTCATATGTTATCTGTATTTAACTAGTGTTGTAAATCAAATTGCCCGTGATAAAGGAAAAATAAAGAAGATATCTTCTCTACATTATCATGTGAAGTAATCGAAAGAGCAGCGGATGTCTGCCTGCCACAGTCACTAGGTAGTAAACAGACATGATAGACGTACCTTCTGGATGGCGTATCCCTCGTAGAGGTGGAAGCGTCCCTGCATGCACACACATGGCCTTCCCTTCAGCATCCCGAACACCAGGCGACCAGCATGTCCATCCACTGTAACACACAACCACCAATTAGAATGCACCGACGACACACGGCAACCAATCAGAAAACATCTTATGGAACCATGTGTTTTTCCATTGGCTATAACTTGAGTTTTTCCTGGTTAGATGACACAACCAAGATAATCTTGGACCTACACATCTGCAATGCCGATTCACCACACAAGATAACAAGTTGACAGACATAATATTACACCTGTGCTCTGGGGGAAGTTGGGGATGTCCTTGTAGTTGAAGGCCACCTGGTCTTTCAGCATGTCAGCCAGTCCTCCCATTCCTGAACCACACACGATGCCCACCAGGGGGCGAACGGAGGTCTGGGCCAACAGCCAGCCTGCTGTGCCCTTGCAGTCCTCATAGCTGATCCTGAAACACAGAGGGAGATATACTGTACGTTAGAATAAAATACGTACTTATACTAATAGTTTATAATAAAACCAACGGATGTGATGGTCGATGCTATCACGACAAATAGCTGATATGCCCTGGGGTGTATCAGAGTGTCTATGGGAAGTTGAAGTGTGTGTTTATTAAACATATGTTTTCCTAGCAGTAATCTAAAACTGTGCGTTAATAAGGGTGTGCTTCCCGAGTGTGGACTCTTCTACTGAAACACGTGCATGTGCCCACACACACACACATTCCTTCAGAGTCACGATGCCTCAGCCTAACCATATGCCTGAGACCACCTCTTATTTAAAATGTTTTATTTAACCTTTGTTTAACTAGGCAAGTCAGTTAAGACCAAATTCTTATTTTGAATGACAGCCTAGGAACAGTGGGTTAACTGCCTTGTTCAGGGGCAGAACGACAGATTTATACCTTGTCAGATCGGTGATTCGATCTAGCAACCTTTCGGTTACTGGCCCAACGCTCTAACCAGTAGGCTATCTACCGCCCCTTTATGGGGCTATATAGTTAATTAACGCGATAATACATAACTTTTTGGGTTGACCCAACCAAATACACATTGAGCTATGTGTTATAGATCTGTTATTCTCATTGAAATGTGCATTATGTGCGCTATTTCTATGCTTTCTGTTCTCAAGTTTAATTTTCGCATATTTTACTTTCGGTTTTATACATCGGTTTCAAAAAGCTGAAAGAACAATATTTTGGTTTTGGAAAAGATATTTCACAGCAGTTTAGATGGTACAATGGTTCTCTACTCTACAATTGTTTGTTTGTCACATAAACAGACATTGGGCACATTTTATCAACCAGGAAATGGCGGAGCGATTTCTGAATAGCAACATTTTGTAATATGCCTTCAGAATAGGAATTGTGAAATACATTTGATTAGTATTTATACATATGTAGGTTCAGTATATAATCAAATAATCTCTTAAAATATAATAAATTACTATTTAGATTTTTCTCAATAATTTTGGTATTTAAAAACTGCAGCACGTCTGGTTATTCATTTTCGGTAATGGTGTAACCCGCGCGTACCTCGCTTTCGCGCGTACCTCGACTCCCTGAAACCCCACTTCATTTTGTAGCCCATATAAAATCCTGTCAGGTGTTGTGCCGAAAATCTCCCCCCTGCCAGAATCCCCCCCCCCCCCTTCGCGATTTTCATTGCTGCGACTTGCTAGTTGAGATTTCTGCTCTTCACTCCGTTGTCAGTTTAGCCTACATTTCACTGATCTTAGTAGCAGAAAGCATTTATGTCTGCAGTTTTCGGTTTGGCTATTTGTTTCAAGTGTATGTGGCGGTTCTAGCTTGTATGGCGCCCTGGGCGAACCCCCCCTTCAGGGCCCGCGCCCGAGGGCGCCCAGTGCCGCCCCCCGGCAAGATTCCGCCCTACTCCCTCCACAGAAAGTATTTGACTCTAGCCACAAAATTAAGGAAATTAGAACTGTGTTCTCGTATAATATCGATGAAAAGACCAAACTCAAATTCAAGAGCATCTCCCCCTGACCTCGCTTGTCCCATCTGCTGCCCATTGCACATGTAACGTTAACGCTGAATCGCCAGACCTACACGAACCCATTTCGGGGGTCTCATCTAAAAATAAACACTACTATATACTCCACGTGCGATACTAGTGCTACAGTAGCACCACATGTGAATAAAAGTAGCGGGTAAGTACTGGCAGGTAAAATAGAACGATAGAATGATGCAATTTCCCCCTACGCACTTGCCCGCGGAACAAGATATAAAGAGCGCGTCTAGAACATGAATGAAATTAATTAAATAATAACCTAGGCTACTCACCCGGTACTTGACTCTGGAAACATTCTGAAAAGTAATGCGACTGGAATCCTCTCAAAAGCAGCGATGTATCAATTGGCTCAATGTAACCGCAGCAGATAGACTTGACTGGCGGCAAAACCTCAGGCGGAAAAAAAATTCCTTAAAAAAACAAACACTTCAAATAAATAAATTAAAGTGGTATTTTAAATAATGTTAGAAGATCTAAATGGTCAAATCATAATTTTGAAAACCGTTGAGCTGTATAGTAGTCTTCCAGTTAACAGTGTTAAAGCAGATGCTCTTGTATCTGGTCAGCTTTGCACACGCAACGATGTAATTATAGACGGAGCCCTTCTCTGTTACCCCTCCTCCTGGGTGACGCAAATACATCCGGACGTTTGGATTGGACCATACCGCACACGTTAAAAATACGCAATTCTGGACAGAAAGAATGAACGGTGTCTGGTGGAAATATGTTCCATGTCTGTTTGTTCTCACCCAAACCCTGACACACCCCTCCAGAATGATCGGCACGTCAGAATATTGAAATAAATATTTGGAAACCAAGGGGTGTAGCCTAGGCTATTGCCTGTAGGCTATGGAATGTGTCAAATGAGTAGTCTGCTGTTGATAATTCACAAAAGGGACAGTAAAACAACGTATCCTAACTTCTTGTTTATTTTTCATCAGTTTTATCAATTTTTAGATATGATGATGGGGATTCCCATAAGGAAGGGCTAGTGCTATCCGGAATCCTTGGGACGTCCATAACCTAAACCCTAACCTTAACCCGGCTACTCTTGCCCTAACCACTTTACATTTCAACTTCAATGGGGTAGAGAGGTCACAAGGATCCAGGAAAGCACAGACCCATAAGGAAGTGACTCTGCAGCCTGGAATCATGTATTGTTTTGAACATCATGATTCACAGGGGACATGATGTACTTGTCTCACCCCACCCCACCAAAGATTATTGGATTATTTGGGTTGGGCACCGATTTACTTGTCTCATCACACCCCACCAATGATTATTGCATTATTTGGGTTAGGCACCGATTGGCTCAAAGAAAACATGCTGCAACCTGAACTTTACCAAAATAGTGTTTGACCAGATACAATACTATTTCACAGCAAACAAAATGACAACAGACTTTCAGCACACACAGAACTTTTAACAAGACAGCCCCCACAATCATTTGATCATCTTTTCTCTCAGCCAATCATCAGTCATTTGTGTGACTTCAGTGCAGCTTTTGACGTTATCGATCATAGTCTGCTGCTGGAAAAAACTTATGTGCTATGGCTTTGCACCCCCTGTTGTAATGTGGATAAAGAGCTACTTGTCTAACAGAACACAGAGGGTGTTCTATAATGGAAGCCTCTCAAACATAATCCAGGTAGAAGCAGGAATTCCCCAGGGTAGCTGATTAGGACCCTTGCTTTTTTCAATCTTTACTAATGACATGCCACTGGCTCTCTTCACAGTCCCCAAGTCCAGAACAGACTATGGGAGGCACCCAGTACTACATAGAGCCATGACTACATGGAACTCTATTCCACATCAGGTAACTGATGCAAGCAGTAGAATCAGATTTAAAAAACAGATAAAAATTACACCTTATGGAACAGCGGGGACTGTGAAGTAACACAAACATAGGCACAGACACATGCATACACACACATATGATAACATACGCACAATACATACACGTACACATGGATTTCTGCATTGTAGATATGTGGTAGGGGTGTGTGAGCCTGAGGCGACACACTTAGTATGTTGTGACTTCTGTAATGATTGTATTGTAATGTTTTTAAAATTGTATAACTGCCTTAATTTTGCAGACCCCTGGAAGAGTAGCTGCTGCCTTGGCAACAGCTAATGGGGATCTATAATAAATACAATAAATACAAATACAATACCAGAAATGAGCAAAGGCAGAGAGAAGTAGCTCAACACTCTTTAAATCTTAGAATCTATAAGTACTTCCAAATATAAGAAATAATCTCTAAAACATGTGAAATGATCCGTGTGTGAAGGATGCCACTTCCCTCTTTCCCCTATTTGTAGTGTAGGCTACCATCTTGTACATACAGTAATGTAACGCAATACCAAGTGTTACTTGACACATTGTTATTGTGAGATAAGCACTCTTGGTGAGATAGTGTGTCATATAGTAAGATTCTAACTTCCCTTCTAGGCCTATAGACTATAAACACACTTTACACCCTTTGATATGGAGCTGGGTTATCAATAGACGGGTAGGAAGGTTATCTCGTGAGTTACAAACGAAACATTCCTCCTGGTGTTTTTTTTTAAAGGTATGACACAAATGTTCCTGGCTCTACTATAGTCAACATGAAGGACGACAATGACCTACTAGGTGATGTAACACCATCAATATTGCGCAGTGCCAGGTTATAGATAGACTGTTAAAGTCCAACAGGTAATGAGATTCTCTTTATTCTTGACTATTATTATAACTATTACTGTTTTATTACTGGGGTATTATCATATTACTTGATTATTATACATGTACATGTACACTAATTGGCACCAAATCTTCAACCAAGCCTCTCAAACTAAAGCCTCTCAAACTAAAGCCTCTCAAACTAAAGCGTCTCAAACTAAAGCCTCTCAAACTAAAGCCTCTCAAACTAAAGCCTCTCAAACTAAAGCCTCTCAAACTAAAGCCCCTCAAACTAAATCCTCTCAAACTAAAGCCTCTCAAACTAAATCCTCTCAAACTAAATCCTCTCAAACTAAAGCCTCTCAAACTAAAGCCCCTCAAACTAAATCCTCTCAAACTAAAGCCCCTCAAACTAAATCCTCTCAAACTAAAGCCTCTCAAACTAAAGCCTCTCTTTAAACCAACACTGCTACACAAAGCATACCTACCTAGGTCTCAATAGGCCTTTGACATTATACAACATGTGATCATGATGATAATCGAAAAAAATATACAGTGTATAAGGTATATATATATATAATAATGTATCTGGTCTCTCTTTTTGTATGATTTGGCATTCAAAACTTAGTGGCAAGCTTCAAAGAGGTTGCTCAATAATTTTGTACAGTCCCAGTCAAAACAACTAATTGCCTGTTCGCCTGTGTTTACAGGCCAATAAAGATCAATAGAAACGTTCTGGAGCCTTCTAAAGCACCTGTCACCATGGTCCTATTCTCTTCCCTTGTTGCATCACATCTCAGATGGAAAAAAACAGCACAATATTTAGATGACTACCTGACCAGCTGACGGCAGTGGTGTGTGTGTGTACCCGTGCATGTTTGTTTGTCTATGTACGTGTGTGTGTGTGTGTGTGTGTGTGTGTGTGTGTGTGTGTGTGTGTGTGTGTGTGTGTGTGTGTGTGTGTGTGTGTGTGTGTGTGTGCGTGCGTGCGTGCGTGCGTGCGTGCGTGCGTGCGTGCGTGCGTGCGTGTGTGTGTGTGTGTGTGTGTTGCGGGCAGGGGGAGAGGGATGTGGGTCATAGATGAGCCTTTAATAAGGAAAAAACACATGATTTCAAGATAACATGTTTTGCACATGTACCATTTCATTTCAAATCATGTGAAACCATGTTGTTGTCGAACATTTCACGTGATAATACTTTTTTTTACATGAGATTTCACAAGTGATGCATTGTACACAAAAATGAGTTGTTAGGATGTTCCCAGAAGGTCACAGTGTTTTCAACTTACATACACAACTTACATATTTGACACACATTATTACTTGTATTTATTAAGTAACATGTCTTTACCTGGAATGTGAACTCACAACCACTTGGTTCATGTCATTCTGATCTTCCTGCTACTCCACCATGTCAGTGTCGATAACTGCTTTCAACAGTATTCCTACACATTGGAGTTCAAAGTAAATCTGAAGTTGTTAAAAATATACTCAAGAAAACTATTATATTTATCATAGTGATTCAGGAGTAACATTAAAACCTATTATATTTATCATAGTTATTCAGGAGTAACATTAAAACCTATTATATTTATCATAGTTATTCAGTAGTAACATTAAAACCTATTATATTTATCATAGTTATTCAGGAGTAACATTAAAACAGAATAATATGCCCCACCAACATAAGGGAGAAACAGAAACTAGTGAATGTGGTTGTAGTGAGATATTATCGCCGGAGCATGCACAAACTATATGTAACATGTTTTCCTACCTTCCTACCTACAGGTACATAAACCCAGCAAAAAAAAGAAACGTCCCTTTTTCAGCACCCTGTCTTTCAAAGACAATTCCTAAAAATCCAAATAACTTCACAGATCTTCATTGTAAAGGGTTTAAACACTGTTTCCCATGCATGTTCAATGAACCATAAACAATTAATGAACATGCACCTGTGGAACAGTCGCTAAGACACTAACAGCTTACAGACGGTAGGCAATTAAGGTCGCAGTTATGAAAACTTAGGACACTAAAGAGTCCTTTCTACTGACTCTAAATAAAGCACAAAAAAAACTTCAGTTAGTGCTAAACACGGCTGCTAGAATCTTGACTAGAACCAAAACATTTGATCATATTACTGCAGGGCTAGCCTCTCTATACTGGGTTCCTGTTAAGGCAAGGGCTGATTTCAAGGTTTCACTGCTAACCTACAAAGCATTACATGGGCTTGCTCCTACCTATCTTTCCGATTTGGTCCTGCTGTACATACCTACACGTACGCTAAGGTCACAAGACACAGGCCTCCTTACTGTCCCTAGAATTTCTAAGCAAACAGCTGGAGGAAGGGCTTTCTCCTATAGAGCTCAATTTTTATGGAATGGTCTGCCTACCCATGTGAGAGATGCAGACGCGGTCTCAACCTTTAAGTTTTTATTGAAGACTCATCTCTTCAGTAGGTCCTATGATTGAGTTTAGTCTGGCCCAGGAGTGAGAAGGTGAACGGAAAGGCACTGGAGCAACGAACCGCCTTTGCTGTCTCTGCCTGGCCAGTTCCCCTCTCTCTACTGCGATTCTCTTCCTCTAACCCTATTAAAGGGGCTGAGTCACTGGCTTACTGGTGCTCTTTCATGCCGTCCCTAGGAGGGGTGCGTCACTTGAGTGGGTTGAGTTACTGACGTGATCTTCCTGTCCGGGTTGATGCCTCCCCTTTGGGTTGTGCCGTGGGGAAGATCTTTGTGGGTTATACTCGGCATTGTCTCAGGATGGTAAGTTGGTGTTTGAAGATATCCCTCTAGTGGTGTGGGGGCTGTGCTTTGGCAAAGTGGGTGGGGTAATATCCTGCCTGTTTGGCCCTGTCCGGGGTATCGTCGGATGGGGCCACAGTGTCTCCCGACCCCTCTTGTCTCAGCCTCCAGCATTAATGCTGCAGTAGTTTGTGTCGGGGGGCTAGGGTCAGTCTGTTATATCTGGAGTATTTCTCCTGTCTTATCCGGTGTCCTGTGTGAATTTAAGTATGCCCTCTCTAATTCTCTCTTTCTCTCTCTTTCTCTCTTTCTTTTTTCTTTTTTTTTCTTTCTTTCTTTCTTTCTTTCTTTCTTTCTTTCTTTCTTTCTTTCTTTCTTTCTTTCTTTCTTTCTCTGAGGACCTGAGACCTAGGACCATGCCTCAGGACTACCTGGCCTGATGGCTCCTTGCTGTCCCCAGTCCACCTGGCCGTGCTGCTGCTCCAGTTTCAACTGTTCTGCCTGTGGTTATGGAACCCTGACCTGTTCTACCTGTCCCATATCTGCTGTTTGCAACTCGCTAGAGACAGCAGGAGCGGTAGAGATACTCTGAATGATCGGCTATGAAAAGCCGACTGACATTTACTCCTGAGGTGCTGACCTGTTGCACCCTCTACAACCACTGTGATTATTATTATTTGACCCTGCTGGTCATCTATGAACATTTGAACATCTTGGCCATGTTCTGTTATAATCTCCACCCGGCACAGCCAGAAGAGGACTGGTCACCCTTCACAGCCTGGTTCCTCTCTAGGTTTCTTCCTATGTTCTGGCCTTTCTAGGGAGTCTTTCCTAGCCACCGTGCTTCTACACCTGCATTGCTTGCTGTTTGGGGTTTTAGGCTAGGTTTCTGTACAGCACTTTGTGACATCAGCTGATGTAAGAAGGGCTTTATAAATACATTTGATTGATTGATTGATTGACTCAGAGAAACACCAAAAGAAAGATGCCCAGGGTCCCTGCTCATCTGTGTGAACGTGCCTTAGGCATGCTGCAAGGAGGCATGAGGACTGCAGATGTGGCCATGGCAATAAATTGCAATGTCCATACTGTGAGACGCCTAAGACAGCGCTACAGGGAGACAGGACGGACAGCTGATCATCCTCGCAGTGGCAGACCACGTGCAAACAACACCTGCACAGGATCAGTACATGCGAACATCACACCTGTTGGACAGGTACAGGATGTTAACAACAACTGCCCGAGTTACACCAGGAATGCACAATCCCTCCTTCAGTGCTCAGACTGTCCGCAATAGGCTGAGAGAGGCTGGACTGAGGGCTTGTAGGCCTGTTGTAAGGTAGGTCCTCACCAGACATCACCGGCAACAACGTCGCCTATGGGCACAAACCCACCGTTGCTGGACCAGACAGGACTGGCAAAAAGTGCTCTTCACTGAAGAGTCACAGTTTTTTCTCACCAGGAATGATGGTCAGCGTTACACTGGGACCTGTTGGATCGGAGGGTGAGGGCTAGGGCCATTCCCCTCAGAAATGTCCGGGAACTTGCATGTGCCTTGTTGGATGAGAAAGGGTAAAATGTCACAGCAAGAGGTGGCAAATCTGATGCAGTCCATGAGGAGGACATGCACTGCAGTACTTAATGCAGCTGGTGGCCACACCAGATACTGACTGTTACTTTTGATTTTGACCCCCCCTTTGTTCAGGGACACATTATTCTATTTCTGTTAGTCACATGTCTGTGGAACTTGTTCAGTTTATGTCTCTTGTTGAATCTTGTTATGTTCATGCAAATATTTACACATGTTAAGTGTGCTGAAAATAAACGCAGTTGACAGTGAGAGGACGTTTCTTTTTTTGCTGAGTTTAGATCCCTAAATGCCTAATGCCTGGTAATATACTAATAGACACACAGACACAGCAGGAATTGTACAATGAACCGGTGATGTAGTCACAGATGATCCATTATATTGACCAGATACTCCACTGGGCTCTCTAACAATAAAAATACGTCTTCAAAAATGGAAGGCATTCGGGAGGAGGCAAGATCAGAGGTTGGACCATTCTAGCCAATGAGAGGGGAAATACGCGTGTGAACAAAAGGCACAACGGTTTCCACTAGTTACCACAGCCACAAAGTTAGGGTTGGGCATAAGGTTAGCAGCGTGGTTAAGGGTTAAAATCACACGTTAAGAAGATACATTGTAGACATAGCAGGGGTTCATGACTTTGTGGCTGCAGTAACTAGTGGTGACCAGGCACAACTCGAATATAATGTGTTTTTTCTCGAAGTCGCTCGGATGTCATGTGTCCTACTTATATCAGTACACTTTTAACAACCCAGTCATTATGAAACTTATATTGTATCAAATATGCCACACGTAGTAAATAAACCATGAAAAATGTTGTTATCCAAATTCGACACTCTGCCAAAGACCTCCATATCAGAAACGCCTTGCTTGGTGAGCGAAAAAAAAGAAAAACGCCACCTGCTGGAGAAGACTAATTTTAAGCCCAGTTCTCCCTCTCGCTTCGTTAACGATCACATCACACCATTATCCAGCAGAGGAATAAAACTAGTGACGACACACACCTCAAATATGGGACAAACCTCATCCCGGGTCAACTATTAACAGCAAAGTAGCTGCATTTGCATTTGTTTAAGCGGTTTTTCTAGTGACATTTATTTGGATACATCTATAACAATGAGCTAATGATGCAGGATTTCGCCTGGCATAGAACATGTGCTTTCTCCTCAGGACACTTTTATTCAGAGGAGCTAGGCAACATCACAGCTAACACAATGGGTCAACTGTCAAACTTGTGTGTCTGTCTGATTGCTTGCTTGCTTTTCTGTCTGATTGCTTTCTTGATGGCTTGCTTGTCTGTCTGGTCTCTGTCTGGTCTCTCTATCTGTCTGTGTCTGTCTGAATAAACAAGGTTCCTTTTACATGTTTCTGCAGTATTTGTATTTATTATGGATACGCAATAACATTTATTATGGATCCGCATTCCTGGAGTCCAGCAAAATATGGCAGTTTATACAATTTTAAAACATTACAATAAATTCACAGATTTCACAACACACTGTGTGGCCTCAGGCCCCTACTCCACCACTACCACATATCTACAGTACTAAATCCATGTGTATTTATAGTACGTATGTTATTGGGTGTGTGTGTGTGTGCGTGTGTGTTTATGCATGTGTCTGTGCCAATGTTTGTGTTGCTTCACAGTCCCCACTGTTCCATAAGGGAATTTGATTACCATACATGCTGGTTGTAACCTGAGTGCATGCCCACCATGTGAATATAAAAACGACGTTATTCTCGTTTCTGATTATATGCACCGTGCTGTGTGTGAAACAGAGTTATTCCTGCGTACACCACACTGTTAAATCCCACACGGTGCCAAGCTGATTCCTTCAAGCAGGTCTATCATCTAATAAAATCACATGCCTCGTCACGAGTACCCTGCTACCACAAATGTAGACGTACTGACTCAATGACACCACAGTATCTGCATGGAGGCCTGTAGCTAACCTGGGATTAACCTTATCTAATCTGTTTAGAGCGAGACGTCTACTCTCGTGCTGTGCTGTACTGTTTATGGTTGTACACCATAAACAGTACAGATATAGCCCTTGGTTCACTCCAGACCTGACTGGCCTTGACCAGCACAAAAACATCCTGTGGTGTACTGCATTAGCATCGAATAGCCCACGCGATATGCAACTTTTCAGGGAAGTTAGGAACCGATATACACAGGCAGTTAGGAAAGCAAAGGCTAGCTTTTTCAAACAAAAATTTGCACCCTGTAGCACAAACTTCAAAAAGTTCTGGGACACTGTAAAGTCCATGGACAATAAGAGCACCTCCTCCCAGCTGCCCACTGCACTGAGGCTAGGAAACACTGTCACCACCGATAAATCCACGATAGTTGAGAATTTCTAAAGCATTTTTCTATGGCTGGCCATCCTTTCCACCTGGCTACCCCTACCCCAGTCAAAAGTCCTGCACCCCCCACAGCAACTTGCCCAAGCCTCCCTCATTTCTACATCACCCAAATCCAGATAGCTGATGTTCTGAAAGAGCTGCAAAATCTGGACCCCGACATATCAGCCGGGCTAGACAATCTCTACCTTCTCTTTCTAAAATTATCCGCCGCAATTGTTGCAACCCCTATTACTAGCCTGTTCAACCTCTCTTTCGTATCGTATGAGATCCCCAAAGATTGGAAAGCTGCCGTGGTCATCCCCCTCTTCAAAGGGGGAGACACTCTAGACCCAAACTGCTACAGACCTATATCTATCCTACCCTGCCTTTCTAAAGTCTTCGAAAGCCAAGTCAACAAACAGATCACTGACCATTTCGATTCCCACCGTACCTTCTCCGCTATACAATCTGGTTTCCAAGCTGGTCATGGGTGCACCTCAGCCACGTTCAAGGTCCTAAATGATATCATAACCGCCATCGATAAGAGACAATACTGTGCAGCTGTATTCATCAACCTGGCCAAGGCTTTCGACTCTGTCAATCCAACATTCTTATCGGCAGACTCAACAGCCTTGGTTTCTCAAATTACTACCTTGCCTGGTTCACCAACAACTTCTCAGACAGAGTTCAGTGTGTCAAATCTGAGGGCCTGTTGTCCGGACCTCTGGCAGTCTCTATGGGGGTGCCACAGTGTTCATTTCTCGGGCCGACCCTTTTCTCTGTATACATCAATGATGTCCCTCTTGCTGCTGGTGATTCTCTGATCCACCTCTACGCAGACGACACCATTCTAAATGCATGCTATTCAACCGATCGCTGCACGCACCTGCCCGCCCGTCCAGCGTCACTACTCTGGACGGCTCTGGCTTAGAATATGTGGACAACTACAAATACCTAGGTGTCTGGTTAGACTGTAAACTCTCCTTCCAGACTCACATTAAGCATCTCCAATACAAAATTAAATCTAGAATCGGCTTCCTATTTCGCAACAAAGCATCCTTCACTCATGCTGCCAAACAAACCCTCGTAAAACGGACTATCCTGCCGATCCTTGACTTCGGCGATGTCATTTACAAAATAGCCTCCAACACTCTAGTCAGCAAATTGGATGCAGTCTATCACAGTGCCATCCGTTTTGCCACCAAAGCTCGATGTACTACCCACCACTGCAACCTGTATGCTCTCATTGGCGGCCCTCGCTATATATTCATCGCCAAACCCACAGGCTCCAGGTCATCTATAAGTCTTTGCTAGGTAAAGCCCCACCTTATCTCAGCTCACTGGTCATCATAGCAGCACCCACCCGTAGCACGCGCTCCAGCAGGTATATTTCACTGGTCATCCCCAAAGCCAATTATTCCTTTGGACGCCTTTCCTTCCATGTCCCCTGCTGCCAATGACTGGAACGAATTGCAAAAATCACTGAAGATGGAGACTCATATCTCCCTCTGTCACGATTGTCGTCGGGAGAAGGAGAGGAGGACCAAGGTGCAGCGTGGTAAGTGTTAATTATTTTAATAAAACAACTGAACACTGAACAAAACAACAAAAATGACAAACGAACAGTCGTGTAAGGTGATGAAAAACACTAAACAGAAAATAATCACCCACAACTCAAAATGGAAAAACAGGGTACCTATGTATGGCTCTCAATCAGAGACAACGATAGACAGCTGCCTCTGATTGAGAACCATACTAGGCCAAACACATAGAAAAGGAAAACCTAGACCTACAACATAGAATACCCACCCACATTACACCCTGACCAAACTAAAAATAGAAACATACAAAGCAATCTACGGTCAGGGCGTGACACC
Organism: Salvelinus fontinalis; assembly: GCF_029448725.1. Classification (NCBI taxonomy): domain Eukaryota; kingdom Metazoa; phylum Chordata; class Actinopteri; order Salmoniformes; family Salmonidae; genus Salvelinus; species Salvelinus fontinalis. The sequence continues at coordinate 20,009,015 of NC_074700.1, read as the reverse complement.
CTCACTAACTTTAAGCACCAGCTGTCATAGCAGTTCACAGATCACTGCACCTGTACATAGCCCATCCAACTACCTCATCCCCATACTGTTATTTATTTATAATTCTCCTTTACACACCAGTATCTCTACTTGCACATTCATCTTCTGCACATCTTTCACTCCAGTGTTTAATCGCTAAATTGTAATTATTTCGCCACTATGGCCTTTTTATTGCCCTTATCTTACCTCATTTGCACACACTATATATAGACTTTTTCTATTGTGTTATTGACTGTATGTTTGGTTATTCCATGTGTAACTTTGTGTTGTTGTTTGTGTTGCACTGCTTTGCTTTATCTTGAACAGGTCGCAGTTGTAAATGACAACTTGTTCTCAACGAGCCTACCTGGTTAAATAAAGGTGACACATCTTTCCAAAAATGGGTCAAGGTTGGGGTATGTTTGTTTTTGCCCCTGGATGTAAATGATTGAGGACATTTTTGTTTGTGAGACATTGAGGAAGATCTGTGTATGTGTGTGAGTGTGTGTATGTGTGTGTATGTGTGTGAGTGTGTGTATATTTGTATTTGTATTTATTATGGATCCCCATTAGCTGTCGCCAAGGCAGCAGCTACTCTTCCTTGGGTCCAGCAAAATTAAGGCAGTTTATACCATTTTAAAAACATTACAATACATTCACAACACACTGTGTGCCCTCAGGCCCCTACTCCACCTCTACCACATATCTACAGTACTAAATCCATGTGTATGTGTGTGCATGTTATGTTATCTTGTGTGTATGCATGTGTCTGTGTCTATGTTTGTGTTGCTTCACAGTCCCCGCTTTTCCGTATATGTGTGTATGTGTGTGAGTGTGTGTGTATTTGTGTGAGTTGTGTGTATGTGTGTGAGTGTGTGTGTATGTGTGTGAGAGTATGTGAGTGAGTGGGTGTATGTGTGTGAGTGTGTGTGTGTATATGTGAGTGAGTGTGTGTATGTGTGTGTGTGTATGTGGGAGTGTCAGAGGGAGAGGTGGGCGATAGATTAGACAGAGAATCTGGTGGTCAGTGTGTTAGCTATCGATGTGTAGGACAGATAGTCAGCCATGCAGTGGTGTGGTGGACAGACAGGGCAGTGTAACGTTATGTAACCAGTGGCTGTGGGAATCGCTACTGTCTCAGTAATGTGTGCTGATTGACAAGGCTGAGAGCCGAGAGAGAGAGAGAGAGGCTAGCTGTGTCCGAAATGGCACTCTTTCCCCCTATATAGTAGATTTGACCAGAGCCCTATAGTGCCAAGGTAGTGCCCTATATAGTAGATTTGACCAGAGCCCTAGGGTGCCAAGGTAGTGCCCTATATAGTGGATTTGACCAGAGCCCTAGGGTGCCAAGGTAGTGCCCTATATAGTGAATTTGACCAGAGCCCTAGGGTGCCATGGTAGTGCCCTATATAGTGAATATGGTGCCATTTGGGATGAAGACGTTGTGTTTGGCGTGTAGCCAGCCAGCCAGGCCCGGTCTCCTGTCTTTCAGGGTTACCTCCACTGAAAAGGGGGGTGAGAGAGAGGTGGGGGGTGAGAGAAAGAGAGAGTGGGAGGGTGAGAGAGAAATTGAGAGGGGGGGGGGAGTGAGAGAGAGGGAGGTGAGAGGGGGGTGAGACTAAGAGGGAGAGAGATCGGGATGGTGAGAGAAATCGAGACAGGGGGGAGAGAGAGTGAGAGAGGAGGGTGAGAGAGACATCACTTAGATCTTCTTCATATTCCATCAGACCTGGGCCCTGACAGTCAATCTCAGTAAGACAAAAATAATGGTGTTCCAAAAAAGGTCTAGTTGCCAGGACCACAAATACAAATTACATATAGTCATCATTGCCCTAGAGCACACAAAAAACTATACATACATCAGCTTAAACATCAGCACCACTGGTAACTTCCACAAAGCTGCGAACGATCTAAGAGACAAGTCAAGAGGGGCCTTCTATGCAATCAAAAGGAACATAAAATTCGACATACCAATTAGGACCTGGCTAAAAATACCTGAATCCGTTATAGAACCCATTGCCCTTTATGGTTGTGAGGTCTGGGGTCCGCTCACCGACCAGGAATTCACTAAATGGGACAAACACCAAATTGAGACTCTTCATATAGAATTCTGCAAAAATATCCTCAGTGTACAATGTAAAACACCAAATAAAACATGCAGAACAGAATTAGGCCGATACCCGCTAATTATCAAAATCCAGAAAAGAGACGTTCAATTCTACAACCACCTAAAAGGAAGCGATTCCCTGACCTTCCATAACAAAGCCATTACCTACAGAGAGATGAACCTGGAGAAGAATCCCCTAAGCAAGCTGGTCCTGGGGCTCTGTTCACAAACACAAACAGACCCCACAGAGCCCCAGGACAGCAACACAATTAGACCCAACCAGATCATGAGAAAACAAAAAGATGATTACTTGACACAATGGGAATAAAAAAAAACAGAGCAAACTAGAATGCTATTTGGCCCTAAACAGAGAGTACACAGTGGCAGAATACCTGACCACTGTGACTGACCCAAACTTAAGGAAAGCTTTGACTATACAGACAGCATAGTCTTGCTATTGAGAAAGGCCGCTATAGCCAGACCTGGCTCTCAAGAGAAGACAGGCTATGTGCATACTGCCCACAAAATGAGGTGGAAACTGAGCTGCACTTCCTAACCTCCTGACAAATGTATGACCATATTAGAGACACACATTTCCCTCAGATTACACAGACCCACAAATAATTTGAAAACAAACCCAATTTTGATAAACTCTCATATCTATTTGGTGAAATACCACAGTGTGCCATCGCAGCAGCAAGATTTGGGACCTGTTGCCACAAGAGAAGGAGAGAGAGAGGATGTGAGAGAGAGAGAGAGAGAGAGAGGGGGGTCCAGAGTTATCTCAGGGACATGGGTCTCAAACATGATAAGCTTACATGGTGTTTGCTTTTTAGAACAATCTTTTTGATATTGACTTAAAGTAGTGGCACATCAGGATAACATATGAATAAATATGAACAATTTCCCATACCCCTCCAAAGGCCTCTACCCCATAACCAAGCCCTCCTGCTTTGACGTCATTAGTTGTTGTTTTTTTACACTTATTGCTGTGGTAGTTGAGTTAACAAGCATTTGAAGCTGAATTTCACAGGAATCCTCAGAGCACGCATAAACACGAGTCACATGAAGGGCTCATTGTGACATGAGATCACCATTATGATCAGCACTCAAAATGAGCTCAAATCAGGCCACTGAAAGCAGAGCAGGATCTACGCTGTTATTCCAGTTACAGAATAGAGTCACATAACATTGACAAGCCATTATTAGTCCAATCCGGCCAGAACCTAGCTGTTAAAAAACGACCTAACATATGAGGGAACTTTCTAGAGGGAGTTGGAGAGAAAGGGAGAGAGAGGTTTATGTAACCCAAAGATCTGTTATCTACTGACCAAGAGAGCATACAGACATACAGTACATCCATACAGACATACAGTACATCCATACAGACATACAGTACATCCATACAGTACATCCATAGAGACATACAGTACATCCATACAAACATACAGTACATCCACACAGACATACAGTACATCCACAGACATACAGTACATCAATAGAGACATACAGAACATCCATACAGACATACAGTACATCCATACAAACATACAGTACATCCATACAGACATACAGTACATCCATACAGACATACAGAACATCCGTAGAGACATACAGTACATCCATAGAGACATACAGTACATCCACACAGACATACAGTACATCCATACAGACATACAGTACATCCACACAGACATACAGTACATCCATACAGACATACAGTACATCCATAGAGACATACAGTACATCCACACAGACACACAGTACATCCATACAGACATACAGTACATCCATAGAGACATACAGTACATCCACACAGACATACAGTACATCCATACAGACATACAGTACATCCACACAGACACACAGTACATCCATACAGACATACAGTACATCCACACAGACATACAGTACATCCATACAGACATACAGTACATCCACACAGACATACAGTACATCCACACAGACATACAGTACATCCACACAGACATACAGTACATCCACACAGACACACAGTACATCCATACAGACATACAGTACATCCATAGAGACATACAGTACATCCACACAGACACACAGTACATCCATACAGACATACAGTACATCCATAGAGACATACAGTACATCCACACAGACATACAGTACATCCATACAGACATACAGTACATCCACACAGACATACAGTACATCCATACAGACATACAGTACATCCACACAGACATACAGTACATCCATACAGACATACAGTACATCCATAGAGACATACAGTACATCCACACAGACATACAGTACATCCACAGACATACAGTACATCCATAGAGACATACAGTACATCCACACAGACATACAGTACATCCACACAGACATACAGTACATCCACACAGACATACAGTACATCCATACAGACATACAGTACATCCATACAGACATACAGTACATCCATACAGACATACAGTACATCCATACAGACATACAGTACATCCATACAGACATACAGTACATCCACACAGACATACAGTACATCCATACAGTACATCCATACAATACATCCATACAGACATACACTACATCCATACAGAACATCCATACAGACATACAGCACATCCATACAAACACACAGTACATCCATACAAACATACAGTACATCCATACAGACATACAGTACATCCATACAGACATACAGAACATCCATAGAGACATACAGTACATCCATACAGACATACAGTACATCCACACAGACATACAGTACATCCACACAGACATACAGTACATCCACACAGACATACAGTACATCCATACAGACATACAGTACATCCATACAGACATACAGTACATCCATACAGACATACAGTACATCCATAGAGACATACAGTACATCCATACAGACATACAGTACATCCACACAGACATACAGAGGGAAAGAGATGTTAGCAATGAAAAGATGTAGGCTTTATCAATAACCATGAAATACCGAAGTGACCATTCAGTAATTACTGGGTGGAGGGTTCCAAAATAGGCACACTCACAGACACTCTCCCTCTCTTACACAGCGTGCGCACGCAAGCGCACACACACACACACACACACACACACACACACACACACACACACACACACACACACACACACACACACACACACACACACACACACACACACACACACACACACACACACACACACACACACACACACACACAATGATGAAATGCAGAGTCGCAGTCATGTACCATATGTACATAGGGAATGTCCTTTAAGCCAGCACGCAGAGAACATGTGACAGAAGGAGAGTATTTTAAGAAAAAGGTGCCCTGGCTGTAGGGAGCAGGATGGGGGCAGGATCATGGAGATGGGACATTTAGTGGTTCAATGTAACCAAGTTTCAGGTTTGTCCTGCCAGAATTTAGGCCAAGGTCCTGATTCCCTGTGTCAGTTTGGTTAGAGAGGAGAGAGACAGACAGACAGACAGAAAGAGAGAGAGAAGGGGGAGGTGTCGGGAACCAAGAAAGAATCAGGAAAGAGAGTGGGGAGAGAGAGAGAGAGAGAGAGAGAGAGAGAGAGAGAGAGAGAGAGAGAGAGAGAGAGGGAAATAGAGAGGCGGGGTGAGAGAGAGAAGGTGGGGAGAGAAAGAGAGAGGGAGGAGAGAGAGACAGAGAGAGATGGGGTGAGAGAAAGAGAGAGGGAGGAGAGAGAGACAGAGAGAGACGGGGTGAGATAGAGAGAAAGAATCAGGGGGTGAGGGAGAGAGGGGTGAGAGAGAAAGAAAGAGAGGGAGAGAGAGAGAGAGAGCGAGAGAGAGCGAGAGAGCGTTCCTGGTGCTCTGTTCACAAAGATAATTGCACATTGAAAATAATTAATAAAAAAACAGAGCAAACTAGATTGCTGTTTGGCCCTAAACACAGAAGCAGAATACCTGCCCACAATAGGAGGTGGAAACTGAGCTGCACTTCCTAACCTCCTGCCAAATGTATGAACATATTAGAGACACATATTTCCCTCAGATTACACAGATCCACAAAGAATTTGAAAACAAACCCAATTTTGATAAACTCCCATATCTATTGGGTGAAATACCACAGTATGCCACCACATCAGCAAGATTTGTGACCTGTTGTCACAAGAAAAGGGCAACCAGTGAATAACAAACACCATTGTAAATTCAACACAAATTTATGTTTATTTATTTTCCCTTTAGTACTTCAACTATCTGCACATCATTACAACACTGTATATAGACAGAATGACATTAGAGGTGTCTTTGTTCTTTGGAACTTTTGATCTTTTTTTATTGTTTGTTTCACTTTTGTTTGTTATCTTTTCCACTTGCTTTGGCAATGTTAACATGTTTCCCATGCCAATAAAGCCCCTTAAATTGAGAGAGAGAGAGAGAGAGATAGAGAGAGAGAGAGCGGGGGGGGGGGGGGGGGTCTTACATTGTTATAGACCCTGTCCTTACACAATGTTCTCTGATCCAAGACATACCGTACTTCCTCCCACTTCTCACAGCCACATGGGAACTAGAATATGACTTGAGGATACCCCTCCCCCCTCCCTCCCTCAGCCAGCTTGTCAGGTTATCAACTCCAGCTCGTCCCCTGTTATACCATGTCATGTCACTGTGCCCTGCTTGCCTGTTCTTTCTGCAAGTCATCTTGCACTGACCTGCTGCCATGCATGCACGCACACACACACAGACACACAAACACACACACACACAGACACACAGACATATAAAACACAGAACTGTGTACAGATAGTGTATATACAAACATGCACAGGCACACACACACACACACACACACACACACACACACACACACACACACACACACACACACACACACACACACACACACACACACACACACACACACACACACACACACACACACACACACACACACACACACACACACACACACACACACACACACACACACACACGCCAGCACGTGCCCGCACATAATGACTTTGGATTCTGTGAGAAACGTTGAAACAAACTGTGCTGTGTACCATATGCCAATAAGATGTCAACGGCCACCATTCAAGTTTAGCAAACCAGGGCACACGAGTCAACAATGACCACGCAGTCTACACTCTTATAACAAAGGGGTTCAAAATTGTTTTTCAATAAAGACAAGAGTTCTACGTGTAACCTTTTTCAGGAACCTTCTATGGAAGAAAGGGTTCTTTGTTGGGTGAAAAGGTTCTATCTAAAACAACACAGTGTTCTTCTACAGGAAGAGGGTAGTAGACCAGGACTGCGTCCCAAACGGCACCCTATTCCCTACATAGTGCACTACTTTTGACCAGAGCCCATATGGTGTGAGTAGGGAATAGGGTGCCATTTGGACCGTAGCTCCACTGCTAGACCAGAGGGCAGACGAGACCTTTGAGTCAGACAAGAATCACGCGGCGATGCCTAGATGTGAACATCAGATTCATTGGTCTCGTTGTTAGAGGTCGTAGATCTTGTAGAAAAGGAAAATTAGATGATCTATTCCCAGGAGGCTCTAAGGACCTGCTGCCACGCATTAGGTGAAACCTATTGCAGGAGGAATGTGTGTGATACGGTGAGACAGAAAGAGAGAAAGAGGGAGCGAGGAAAGGAGAGAGAGAGAGAGAGGACAGGAGAGAGAGAGAGCGAGAGAGAGAGAGAGAGAGAGAGACTTTATTGAACATAAGGAGTGTAGATATTAGCTAGTTTGTGGAATCCCCAAACACAGCCTGACTCATCACATAAACTGCAACTGTTTATTATCTATCCTGTTACCTAGTCACACTCCTAGTTATATGTACATATCTACCTCCGTTACCTTGTCCCCCTGCACATCCACTCTGTACTGGTACCCCGTGTATAGAGCTAAGTTATCGTTACTCATTATGTATTTATTGTTACTTATTTTTCCCTTACTATTTTTTCCTTTTTCCTCTGCACTGTTGGGACGGTCCTTGAGTAAGGATTTCACTGTTGGTCTACTGTTGTTTATGAAGCATGTGACAAATAAAATGTGATTTGATGGTTGCTTTCTATCAGGCTGGTTCCACCAGACTAATACAGTACTTTCAGGAATGATCCCTAAAACCCTCTTATAACTATTTGGATTAACACATTACATACACTGTAAAGGGGTTGCCATGAATTTGACAGGGAGCTTGCTGGCAAGTAAAATTCTGTATTTCATATTACAATATCAAAGCAAGTAGTGTGTAATGAAACACAGTACAATATCGTAAAATGTGCTGTATATCACTGTAAAAAAATTAAGTAAACGCTACCGTAATCAGAGTGAATGAATAGATTAATGGAATTTGTTGAGGGGAGGGGTTTGTATTTCACAGTATTTTTGTCACACTCGCTATCCTCAAACTCCCAGTCATAAATCGACCAAGGCGCAGCGTGCATGTAGTTCCACATCTTTTAATGAAGGTTGAAACCGAAACAACCAAAAAACAAACAGGTAAACAGCAAAGAACGTGACGCAACCGAGGGGCACACAAACACACACGGAAAATAATTACCCACAAAACACAGGTGGGAAAAGGCTACCTAAGTATGGTTCTGTTATGGGAATTGTATGAATAATGACTAAATGATGTATACATTTAACGTAGACTTATAACTAACAGAATTATATCCTGTCTGATGAATCATGTTTGTCCATAAGAAAGAGGGACTGTTAGCAGGCAAGGAACTGTGGCAGACAACTTGTGACCACTGTGAAACTGATAACAGGGATGGAAGTCTCCCCACCCCACCCACCTGCAACCCCAATGCAATCTGTGATGGCTATATGCATTTTTGGACTTTTAAATGAATGATATATACCCACTGATTCTTGAAGAATATAACTTATAAATGCTTCATGAACTGCAACTTAATATTAGGAAGGTGATGATAACGTTAATTATTTCTGCAAGCAAACCTCTGTGGCCCCCTTCTGGTAGAAGTGAATGCTCAAACCTCTGTGGCCCCCTCCTGGTAGAAGTGAATGCTCAAACCTCTGTGGCCCCCTCCTGGTAGAAGTGAATGCTCAAAGCCAACTCTAAACAGCTCCACATTGTCTTGAGCACTCTGATCTCTGAACATGGAATTCAACCTGGTTGATCTGCCACTGTGGAGGTTTACTAATGGTGACCAGTAGATGGCGATGGAGCTTAGTTGTTGCCTGGGGTAGACGTTTCAAGGCTAGTAATGACATAAATGTGTAAGTATCATCTAGTAGCAAAATGACTGTAGTGACCGTTCACTCCTGTAACTCTAGAGTCTAGTCTACCATATCTGGAAAACTTCAGTGTTGTTATAAGACTGGTGGGTTTGTTCATGTATGTATTCCATTATAATTTATAGAGTTGGATTTGTGTGTGTTTGTTCATGTATGTATTCCATTATAATTTATAGAGTTGGATTTGTGTGTGTTTGTTCATGTATGTATTCCATTATAATTTATAGAGTTGGATTTGTGTGTGTTTGTTCATGTATGTATTCCATTATAATTTATAGAGTTGGATTTGTGTGTGTTTGTTCATGTATGTATTCCATTATAATTTATAGAGTTGGATTTGTGTGTGTTTGTTCATGTATGTATTCCATTATAATTTATAGAGTTGGATTTGTGTGTGTTTGTTCATGTATGTATTCCATTATAATTTATAGAGTTGGATTTGTGTGTGTGTGTGTGTGTGTGTGTGATATATATTTTTTTTATGAGGTCACAATAAGGACAGACTACTACTCCTAGTTCTCTCTATTTTCACTCTATAATCCGGTGAGCAGAGAACCCTGTTGAAGAAGAAAGGAGAGATGGATGAGAGAGAGAGAGAGAGAGAGAGAGAGAGAGAGAGAGAGAGAGAGAAAGAGAGAGAGAGAGAGAGAGAGAGAGGGTGTGTGAGTGTGGGCTAGAAACAAGGGGATTTTACCATTGAATCTAAACCAACAGATCAGAGAGAGCTGTTAATGAAAAAGTAGTCGGAAGTGGAGACAGAGAGAGCAGTACAGAGGGAGTGAGAGAGAGAGGGAGAGAGCAATACAGAGGGAGAGAGAGAGAGAGAAATACAGAGGGAGAGAGAGAGAGAGAGAAATACAGAGGGAGAGAGAGAGAGAGAGAGAGAGAGAAAGAAATACACAGGGAGAGAGAGAGAGAGGGGGAGATACAGAGGGAGAGAGAGAGAGGGGGGGACACATGTGACAGAAGAATCAACCAAATGCAGCGCCAGAGAAAAGGATAAACAAAGAGAGAAAAGGAGGGAAACAATCTTCCCATTTTTCCGATGCACCTGCACCCCGGCACACGACAAGAAGTTCCCACTCACTTTTTCACCCTCCTCTCCCCCCCTCTCTCTCTCTCTCTCTCTCTCGGTCTCTCTCTGCAACAAGATCTCACGGTTTTCAAATCAAATCAACAAATCACATTTTATTAGTCACATGAGCCGAATACCTTACAGTGAAATGCTTACTTACAAGCCCTAAACCAAAAAAATGCAGTTTTAAGAAAAATAAGTGTTAGCAAGTATTTACTAAAATAAATAAAAATAATTTAAAAAATGTAATATAAATATATATATAAAAAATAAAAAACTATACAAGTTTGACTTAAGATTCTGAAGTTCATCCACGTTTGTCCAAACGTCACATTTTGAAGTGTTTTTGACACCCTGGGTTGACTTCTGCTCAGCGGCATTCCATTTCTCCAAACATCACATTTAGAAGTTAAGGGTTAAAGGCCCAGTGCAGTCAAAAATGTGCTTTTCTTGTGTTATGAGGTTGGAATAATAATTGATAATTCCCTTTTATTGTAAGAGGTGTTTGAAAAACCCGCCTGAAAGTTTTGCCTGTTTTTCTGGGATGGAGTTTTAGCCTGCCTGGTAACATCACCCGGCAGCACATTTGTTAATAGACCACTAAAAAAGAGAGTTCAAAACCTCTCTGCCAATAACAGCTAGTTTTCAGTTTTCCCTTCCCCACTTAGACCACTCCCAGACAGTCTTAGCAAAATTCTTGCTTGAGAAATTGCCATTTGCTAAGAATCTATTTTTGTTTCTTTTTGACCATTTGAATTGAAATCATCACAGTAAGGTACTTTCTTGTTACCCAGAAATGATTTGATATTGATGAAAAACGGCTGCATATGACATTTCAAGTTTTGGATAGGGTTCAAATATTTAGTTGAGACGTTCATTCTGCATGTTTAAGTTAAAGGTTAAGGTTTGGGATTGGTTAAAAGAAAAACAAAATGAGTGTCTACCACTGGGCTGAACACACAACCTTCTGATCCGGAGTCATTGCATTATGAAAAACCCAGCCTACTTTTTTTTTTTTTTTTTTTTTTTTAACCTTTATTTAACTAGGCAAGTCAGTTAAGAACAAATTCTTATTTTCAATGACGGCCTAGGAACAGTGGGTTAACTGCCTGTTCAGGGGCAGAACGACAGATTTGTACCTTGTCAGCTCGGGGATTTGAACTTGCAACCTTTCGGTTACTAGTACAACGCTCTAACCACTAGGCTACCCTGCCGCTATTACTTGATGGTAATAGCGCTCAATGTTGCCCCTAGTGGCTGATTTTGAAGATATTTCGGATGTCTCCAGGACATGGACAGACATCCAATTTCTAAGTCAATCTTGAGCATTCTGCCTGCTCTCTGTCTCTATCCTCTTCCCTCTCTCCCTCATTTTGCCCTGCTCTCCCACTCCATCTCTCATGCTCTCTCTTCCTCTCCCCGCTCTCTCCCTCTCTCTATCCTCTTCCCCCTCTCCCCCCTTTTCCCTGCTCTCCCTCTCCATCTCCCCTGCTCTCTCTTCCACCCTCTCCCCGCTCTCTCTCTTTCACCCATCGCGTCATCCTCATCCCTCTCTCCCTGTTCTCTTCCGATCTCTCCTGTCCTCTCCCTATTCTCTCATGTTCTTTCCCTGTCCTCTCCCTATTCTTTCCTGTTCTCTCCCTGTCCTTTCCCTATTCTCTACTGTTCTCTCCTGATCTCTCCCTATTCTCTCCTGTTTTCGCCGTCAATTGCTGACCCCTATAACATAGTTTTCTTAAAACAGAGACACACACGTGCGCTAAGCATTCTAAAAATCTCGCACTCTGGAGAGAGGGAACATTCAGATTTAAGTCAAAACTGTAACTCGGCCACTCAAACATTCACTCTCTTCTTGGTAAGCAACTCTGGTGTAGATTTGGCCTTGTGTTTTAGGTTATTGTCCTGCTGAAAGGTGAATTCATCTCCCAGTGTCTGGTGGAAAACACACTGAACCAGGTTTTCCTCTAGGATTTTCCCAGTGGTTAGCTCCATTCCGTTTCTTTATTATACTGAAAAAGTCCCCATCCAGTCCTTAATGATTACAAGCATGCACATAAGATGCTGCAGCCACCACTATGCTTGAAAATACGGAGTGGTACTCATTTGCCCCAAACATAACATATTCAGGACAAAAACTTAATTGCTTTGCCAATTTTTTTCCAATATTACTTTAGTACCTTGTTGCAAACAGGATGCAACTGAGTTAGGAAGGATGCTTGTATCTTTGTAGTGACTGGGTTTATTGATACACCATCCAAAGTGTAATTAATAACTTCACTACGATCAAAGGGCTATTCAGTGCCTATTTTTCAGTGCCTATCTACCAATAGGTGCCCTTCTTTGCGAGGCATTGGAAAACCTCCCAGGTTTTTGTAGTTGAATCTGTGCCTGAAATTCACTGCTCGACTGAGGGACCTTACAGAACATTTGTATGTGTGGGGTACAGAGATGAGGTATCATTCAAAAATCATGTTAAACACTGTTATTGCAACATATTATTGCAATTATCCATGCAATTTACTATGTGACTAAGGGCTTGAATACTTATTGACTCAAGACATTGCAGCTTTTTCTTTTTTAATCATTTGTAAACATTTCGAATAAAAACAAATATTGCACATAATTCCACTTTGACATTAAAATCTAAATGTAAACATTTTTAAATTCAGGCTGTAACACAACAAAATATGGAAAAAGTCAAGGGGTTTGAATACTTTCTGAAGGCGGTGTATATTTGTAATAATGTAATCCAGTGAAGACGTTATGCATCATCCTTGGACAAGGACTCTCCCCTGGACACACACGCACGCGCACACACACACCTTTAGGTGCCCGTGCACGGATGAGGGAACAACTCTCTCAGCGGGACCGGAGACTACAGGATGGAACAACACGCGTTGGCGGGTGGGTGGGTCCGTGAGATTGATGCTCGTGTGAAAAAGGTCCAGCAAATCTCGTGCAGCTCAGGTTTATTCATGCATCTGCCTCCCACCATGGTCGCTCAGCTGGGGCACGCTGGAAATCCAGCTCCCGCCAAAACAAACTTCACATGGGGTCTTTCATCAAGTTGGCCTTTTATTTTTTCCAATAAACCTGATTCTATAAGATAAGTTATCGGCATTGATATTAACTGTAACAAGACATGGAGGTTATAGCTTTTTCATTGTTCTGGGTAAACCTAACTGTTCAGTGGTCTTGTTTGTTTTCTTCAATTATTATTCAGGACAGTTCCTCTGATGTCCGTCGCGGCGGGAGCACGTGTATAGCGTTTCTCTCCTTGCAGGCGGACATGGCATGGCCTCACAGAGCGAAGCCGACATTATTCAGTCAAACCATTGGCCAACTTTGCCGACGCAAAATTGCAAGGAGCCAAGTCCACAATAAAGTGTCTGTTGTTCATTCTGATTTGTAAATAGTCTACCTCCACGCGTTCCAACAGTGAAATAACTTCCAGGCGTGTATCTTAACCATCAGACATTTACATGAGAAAGTTGACAAAGGCTGAACAGTCGAGGAACCCTTAACAAGGGACCCATTTACAGTGAACAGGGTGAGAGATAGAGAGGGAGAGCGAGAGAGAAAGGGTGGGAGGAGAAGCTGGGAGGAGAGTTGAATTAATGAATTAAAATGTCCTGAGTCTAGTTGAGTGACTGAATAGGCTACTTTTTCATTTATAAGGAGAGACAAGTGAAAACTTGAGAGAAGAGGACAATTCAACTTCTACATGAACCCGAGAACCATCACAGCTCGAGATGCAACGGGGGACATTGCAACTATTTTATTACATAATAACTCTGTAACGTTCAACCGGAACCGGTACCGACTGACACTTCAGTCTTAGAGAAACCATTGATTTGTCTTTGGTAAATTCGCGATTAGATTAGTAGGCTACAGAAACTTGTTGATTTGAACGTTTTTGTAAAAAAAAAATAATTGTTAGGCATATAAGAATTATAATGGAAATATCTAGAACTACAATCAGGATGGAAATCTGTAGACAATGAAAGTTGCGTGTCTCGTGCTCATGCGTGTGAGAGAACTGTCAACAAGTGCGCGTTGCTCCAATCCATGATGTCGCACTGAGTAAAAAGTCAACAAATAGGCAAATTGATCACAACATACATTTTTTAAATGTGTTTTGGGAGATTAAAACACTTTTAAAAGTCTCAAAATTGCATTCAACAATTGCAACAAAAGGTAAGTGATGACACGCACATTCTAATTCATGGGCCTAAATTCAGTTTGCTCTCATTAGCTTACTTGATCATCAACAATTATTTGATTATTGTTATCATACAGAATACATATGTTGTTAGCAGCAAAGCTAATTGGTGATTTTTCACCTGAGAGACAGCAGGGAGTTATAGCGATAGGGTCGAATATAAAAAGGCCAGAGCTTGATGAAAAGTTAGACCTATTAAGTTACAAAATAGAGTTATGTATGTTTCACCCTCTTCATGAAGAATAACCATAATAAGGAAATTCATTGGAACGCTATTTGGCTTGGTACGCAAGAGAGGACACGAGCAGAGAGCACAGGTGCACCCACACACAGAGAACAGGATGAGTGTAGCCTATCAATGCTACTAAGCGGGTTATTGTTTTTACGGTAGTGGTTGGGCCCACTGTGTGTGTGGCATTTATACGTGGCGCTGGAGTTTGTGGACACCTGTATGTGACTAAAATGACCGTTTAGATTAGAGATGCTGGAATCATGTTTCTTCCTTTTTTCCCCATCGCACCTTGTAAAATAATAGGTAGACATCATCAAGGGAAGTTTTCTTGTGGCCGTTATTACGTTTTCAACATACTCTGCATTTTCAATCAATAAAATGTAAGTATTTAGTAACAGTACTTGATTAGAATTTTATAATTTTGATTTAATTGTCACTTTGATTATTCATTCTCTTCTGCTTCCACTTTATATGAAGTACAAATTATAAAGGCTATAAAATTGCAAAAGGCGTCATAAGCACTACATAAATGCTACACATATCATCTATAAGCACATGTCAAACTCTATAAATGGTGTATAAAGGGTTACATATCCATTCCCACTGTGGGCTGAATTGCCAAAGACATAAGGCATTATGCATGTTTATACACCCTTTATAGAGTATGACATAAACTTATAGATGATTTGTGAAGTATTTATGTAGTATTTACGAAGCCTTTATGTCCACTGTAAAAAAAATCCTGTTGTTTTTTGTTAACTTACTGGCAGCCAGTTACCTGTAACTTACTGTAAAAATAAGTACAGTATGTTACCGTAAATGTACTTTTACGGTCTCTTTGGAAATTACGGTAACGTACAGTACCTTTATTACGGAATTTACAGGTAGCTGGCTGCAACTAATCTCCCGTAAAAACATAAACACATTTTTACAGTGTGTACTGTATAAAAGCTTTATGAGCTGTACTTCGTTTAAATCAAATCAAATCAAATGACATTTTATTGGTCTAATTCATTGGTTAGCAGATGTTATTGCGAGTGTAGTGAAATGCTTGTGCTTCTAGTTCCGACAGTGCAGCAATATCTAACATGTAATCTAACAATTCCTTAACAACTACCTAATATACACAAATCTAAGTAAAGGAATGGAATACAAATATATACATATAAATATATGGATGAGCAATGTCAGAGCAGCGTAGGCAAGGAGCAATTGATGGTATAAAATACAGTATATACATATGAGATGAGTAATGCAAGATATGTTAACATTATTAAAGTGGCATTATTAAAGTGACTAGTGATCCATTTATTAAAGTGGCCAATGATTTCAAGTTTAAAGTGGGACCTCAGTTCCTCTCGGTCTAAAACTGCAGAAGAATGAAGGCGTAAAAACCCGTTGCTGTAGACTGTATTAGTGTTGATAAGGGTTCTAACTCACACCTGTAGGAAGGCAACCTGACCCGGGACACATTGAGGAAGATCACCATGGATACTAGGAGGGTGCCGACAAATGACCTCTGGCACCAACCCTGGCACTATAACATCAATCTCCTCTCTGGCACAATGATTAGAGTTTCAATTGGACATTCCAGTGGCTGCGGTTTACAAGTCAAGTCTACAATGTGTAAAATGGACACTAAAGAGATGTCAGAATTTAAGTTGGGATGCATTAAACAAGTTAGATAAAGACACAGTTAAGCTGTATTGTTTTCTCCCTCTGTGATTGTTCTTGTTATTGAAAGGCTGGCAAGGGTCTACTAAAACGATTCAATGTATCTTGAATGTAGTGAACACACAGTGTGTGTAACTAGTGAGGCCTAGGTAGCCTAGCGGTTAAGAGCTAGTAACCGAAAGGTTGCTGGTTCGAATCCGCCAGCCGACTAGGTGAACAATCTGTCAATCTGACCTTGAGCAAGGCACTTAACGCTCTGGATAAGAGCGCCTGCTAAAACGTAAATGTCAAATGTACCGGAGTTACCCATACAGGTACAGTGTGCAAGATGTGCTTGCTTCTCAAGTGTCAATTTGTGGGTCGTTTGAGTACCTGGAACACAAATAGTTTGGTTAATGAAGAAGTTGTGCCAGTGCTTGTTTGCAGAGGCTGTGTGTGGATTTTTTACACCTTATACTGTTCATGTGTAATATACAAGACTTGATTGTTGCTTGAATATGTCCGTTAGAGGTACTCCAGTGTTATAGAGGGGTGGTTGAGTGAATATGTAGGGTACATGAGACTCTCATACTCATTCCCATCACCCCGGCTGGAGCACAGGACAGCAGCAAAGTATCTCCACTTCACACCTGGCTGGGTACATCAATGTTGATTCATTTTGGTTGAAAAGTCGTTTTTCTGTTTGCAGGGTCGTATTAGTGTCGTGGGGCAATTTTTGGAGTGTTTTCATGGGTTGCTCGGAGGTGGTTGGAGTGTTGTGTAGAGGTTGTTTGGGGAATTGGAAGGGTGCACACAGAGAGACAGGAAGGAGTATGGTGCATCACACTGCTCAGGAATACTAATGAGTACCTTTTGTCATCTCTCTCTCTCTCTCTCTCTCTCTCTCTAACACATACTCACATAGGATCACTCAGTCACACACACACTTTCTCCCTCTCTCTCACTCAGTCGTATTTTTCAATGGTGGCTTTTGTCCCTTTCATCTCTCTAAACAAAGGATTCTTGTGCACACAGGACAGAGTGAGAGAGAGATGGCGAGAAGGAGAAAGGGAGGAAAGGGAAGGCAAAGGGGGATACCTAGTCAGTTGTACAACTGAATGTATTCAACTGAAATGTGTCTTCCGCATTTAACCCAACCCCTCTGAATCACCACACGAAATCCGGATTGGACTTGACATGACATTTTAAGGCAGGATGGAAACAAACATATGTAAATTGAGTCAACAAATCTTTTTTTACAGTGCATAATTTGATTCAAAAGGAGAGAGAATATAGTGGAGAGGAAGACACAGAAGTGTTAAAAGGAATACTAAACCAAGGGAAAATAATAATAATAATAGTAAGTGTTGTTTGGGAAATATCAATATTGATATACTGAGACGGCCGTGTTGTGTATGTCGCTGTACATGTGAATGTGTGTTTACTGTATGTGTGGGCGAGGCCTCAGTAGGGTTCAGAGGTCAGCTGGGAATGTACTCGGCCTATCACACGCGCCTATCCCGAAGCCCCGCCTCCCATTTAGTATTCTGAGCACAGAAATCTACACAGATCCCTATTCATACTCACAGTGTGAGCTTCAGCACCAGAGAGAGATGAAGGGAGAGAGGGAGGGAGGGGGGAGGAAAGAGGGGGAGAGAGAATAGTGTAAGCGAGTGGGGACACACAGAGAGAAAGGTCAGAAAGTAGAGAGCGTATCAGATCGCCTAGTTCTCTGCCTTTTGTTTTAGTTGGTTATTTTTTTTATTGGTCTGGAAAGCAGAGGCAGGCAGAGACAAAAGGACCATTTAGCCAAGGAGAGAGAGAGGGAGAGAGAGAGATAGAGAGAGAGGGGGGGAGAGAGAGATGGAGAGATAGATAGAGAGAGCTAGACAGAGAGATAGATTGAGATAGATAGAGAGAGAGAGATAGAGAGAGAGACGGAGAAATATAGATATATATAGAGAGAGATAGAGAGAGAGATAGAAATAGAGAGCGAGAGAGAGAGAGAGTGATATATAGAGATAGAGAAAGTCCAGATGAGGATACAGAACAAAGTCTAGAAGGATGCTCGGGCCAAAGTCACACACAAACAGCAAGTCTCTGTTTGTGTGAAAAAGAGGCATCTTGGCCCTGATAGATAGCAAACAGAGGGTAGTGCGTACGTCCCAGTACATCACTGGGGCCAAGCTTCCTGCCATCCAGGACCTCTGTACCAGGCGGTGTCAGAGGAAGGCCCTAAAAATTGTCAAAGACTCCAGGCACCCAAATCATAGACTGTTCTCTCTGCAACCGCACGGCAAGCGGTACCGGCGCAACAGGTCTAGGTCCAAAAGGCTCCTTAACAGCTTCTACCCCCAAGCCATAAGAGTTCTGAACATCTAATCAAATGGCTACCTGGACTATTTGCATTTTTTTACACTGCAGCTTCTAGCTGTTTATTATCTATGCATAGTCACTTTACCCTGCTTACATGTACATATTACCTCAATTACCTTGACTAACCTCTACCCCTGCACATTGACTCGGTACCGGTGCCCCCTGTATATAGCCTCCACATTGACTCGGTACCGGTACCCCCTGTATATAGCCTCCACATTGACTCGGTACCGGTGCCCCCTGTATATAGCCTCCACATTGACTCGGTACCGGTACCCCCTGTATATAGCCTCCACATTGACTCGGTACCGGTGCCCCCTGTATATAGCCTCCACATTGACTCGGTACCGGTGCCCCCTGTATATAGCCTCCACATTGACTCGGTACCGGTGCCCCCTGTATATAGCCTCCACATTGACTCGGTACCGGTACCCCCTGTATATAGCCTCCACATTGACTCGGTACCGGTGTCCCCTGTATATAGCCTCCACATTGACTCGGTACCGGTGCCCCCTGTATATAGCCTCCACATTGACTCGGTACTGGTGCCCCCTGTATATAGCCTCCACATTGACTCGGTACCGGTGCCCCCTGTATATAGCCTCCACATTGACTCGGTACCGGTGCCCCCTGTATATAGCCTCCACATTGACTCGGTACCGGTACCCCCTGTATATAGCTTCCACATTGACTCGGTACCGGTGCCCCCTGTATATAGCCTCCACATTGACTCGGTACCGGTACCCCCTGTATATGGCCTCCACATTGACTCGGTACCGGGGCCTCCTGTATATAGCCTCGCTACTGTTATTTTATTGTGTTACTTTTTTTACTTTAGTATATTTAGTAAATATTTTCTTCACTTTTATTTTCTTAAAACTGCGTTGTTGGTTAAGGGCTTGTAAGTAAGCATTTCACCATGAAGTCTACACCCGTTGTATTGTGCACATGTGACAAATAACATTTGATTTGGACAAGCTCTATTCACCTGCTGTTCTGCGTCCACAAAACACACCGCGTAATTCTCTGACACAGAAAAACATTGATTGGAAAGTGAAGATGAGATCATGTGACAGCTGATGAATGTCCCGTTGGAGCTGCACATGGTAGTAGACTACTGGGGCAGTATGGGGCTAATCATCAACGTGGTAAGGTCATAGTTTGAACTCTAAGTGTAAAGCAGTACCACTGCGTGGAAGGCAGTAAGACGATTGAAACGTTCATTTGATTTCATCAGGGAAAAAGGGATAATGAAAGAGAAGTAGATTGTGTCAGGGATCAAAGCCCATTCATAAATGGTTGATCCAGACCAGTGGAGGCTGCTGAGGGGAGGACGGCTTATAATAATGGCTGGAATGGTGTAAATGGAATGGCATCAAACACATGGAAACCATGTGGAAACCATGTGTTTGATGTATTTGATACAATTCCACTAATTCCGCTCCAGCCATTACCACGAGCCTGTCCCCAATGAAGTTACCACCATCCTCCTGTGCTCCGGGTACTAGGCTACATGCGGCTTTTCTGTTCCTGGTTTCGGATGGGGAATAAGTAAGCCTTGTTTCGGTCCCTCTTGATCCAGCCAGCGTGATGTGCTGCAGACACATCTGAGCGCCTTAGCATTATAGAGGGGCTTTTAAAATGAAAAGACAGCTGTGACTTTGCGCTGAAAGGGGGCTTTTACTTTGAAAGGGCAGCTGCTGCTCTGTCTGAGAAGAAAAGGATGAAGAGAGAGTGACAGAGAGTTTGGAGCACATTGACAACCACAGGCCTGCATCTGTCCACTTGAAAAATTGTCCCATTTATAACGTCCCTCTCTTTCTATTCCTTTCTTCATGTCTTCCTCCCCCCCACACCCCGAATGTTCCACTCCTGTCACCTCTTCCATTCCTCCCTTTAACAACCTCTCTCTTCCTTTCCGCTTCTCTCCTTTCTCACAAAATCTTTTCAACTTGTTTTTCATCAACTTTGACTTTGCACAATATTTATCTCTTCCTCTCCCGCTTCAACCCTCCCTCCTCACTCCTCTCCCTCTTCATCTTTCTCCCGTTTCACTCCTCTTTCTCTTCATCTCTCTCCCTCTTCACTCCTCTCCCCCCTTCACTTCTCTCCCCCTCTTCACTTCTCTCCCACTCTTCACTTCTCTCCCACTCTTCACTTCTCTCCCACTCTTCACTCCCTCTTCACTTCTCTCCCACTCTTCACTTCTCTCCCACTCTTCACTTCCCTTCACTCCTCTCCACTCTTCACTCCTCTCCACTCTTCACTCCTCTCCACTTCTCTCCCTCTTCTCTCCCTCTTCACTTCTCTCCTTCTCCTCACTCCTCTCCCTCTTCACTTCTCTCCCCCCTTCACTTCTCTCCCCTCTCCCTCCACACTCCTCCTTCTCCTCACTCCTCCCCCTCTTCACTTCTCTCTCCCTCTTCACTTCTCTCCCTCTTCACTTCTCTCCCTCTTCACTTCTCTCCCTCTTCACTTCTCTCCCTCTTCACTTCTCTCCCTCTTCACTTCTCTCCCTCTTCACTTCTCTCCCTCTTCACTCCTCTCCCTCTTCACTTCTCTCCCTCTTCACTCCTCTCCCCATCTCTCCCTCTTCTCTCCCGCTTCTCTCCCTCTTCACTTCTCTCCTTCCTCACTCCTCTTCACTTCTCTCCCTCTTCACTTCTCTCCCTCTTCACTTCTCTCCCCTCTCCCTCCACACTCCTCCTTCCTCTCCACTTCTCTCCCACTTCAACTCTCTCCCTCTTCACCTCTCTCCCTTACTCTAATTTCCACCGTCACCCTCTTCCTTTCCCATTTATCCATTCTATATCCCTTCACCCCCTACCTCACTCCTCCATCATCAACTCCCCCTCCCACCATCCCTCCCTTCTTCCCCTGATAAAGCTGCAGCCATGACGTCGGCCACTCCCCCCTCCTCGCGAGGCTCCTCCCCCCAGAAGGTGTGTCACTCCATGATCCAGACGGAGGTTCTGAAGCCGCTGCTGGAGGCAGGTGGGGCGGCAGGGGTGGGGGCGGCAACGGCGGCAGGGGGGGCAGCGACGGCAGGGGGGGCAGCGACGGCAGCGGCGGCAGGGGGGGCAGCGACGGCGGTCTGCGCGCTCCGACGGAGACGGCGCGTTCTCTCCAAGGACGGGCACAGCAACGTGCACATCGAGCATGTGAGCGGGCGCGGGGCAATGTACCTGCGTGACATCTGGACGACCTTCCTGGACATGCAGTGGCGCTACAAGCTCTTCCTGTTCTCGGCCACCTTCGCCGGGACCTGGTTCCTGTTCGGGGTTCTGTGGTACCTGGTGGCGCTGGTGCACGGAGACCTGCTAGGTGAGGATGGAGGAAGGGGAGAGAGGGATGGGGGGAGAGAAGGTGGGAGGGGAGGGGTTCTGTGGTACCTGGTGGCACTGCATTGTGAGGATGGAGGGAAGGGAAAGAGGGAGAGACAGAATGCTAAGGTATTTGAGAGCAATGAAACCTCAAAATACCAATACAATCAGTTGTAACTCCCCTATAATCTTCAACCCTGAGATATTTTGCTTTCCATATCAATCTCACAACCTTGCCTCTCTCCCTGTGCCTCCCTTCTACACCCCTACCTCCAGAGTCTGACCCTCCGTCCAACCACACCCCGTGTGTGATGCAGGTGCAGACTCTGACAGGGGCGTTCCTCTTCTCACTGGAGTCGCAGACCACAATTGGCTACGGCTTCCGTTGCATCACAGAGGAATGTCCCGCTGCCATCATCCTCCTCATCCTCCAACTGGTCATCACCATGGTGCTTGAGATCTTCATCACTGGAACCTTCCTCGCCAAGGTACCTCACCCTTCCCCTGGGCAGATTGATAAGATGTTCACTTTACCATCCATCACATTCATTGATAAAGTAAACCACCACTAAACAGTATGGATATACAGTATTTAACTGAAAGATCTGGACCTACACATCACGTCAAATTTTCAGTGCTATAATATGTGACTGACCACCTGGATTCGGTCTTATGTAGCAAAATGTGAAATTGTGTTTTTTTACATTGGATAAAAGTAGAGACTCTGAGCTACAAATTGGTATATCATACACTGCATTTGAAGAACAATGGGAAAGTAATTCTTCTTTGAAAGTTGATCAACTTGTAAACTCACTTTTGAGAAAATCGCCTTTGAATATTTTTGTGTCTAGTAAAGAGCTCTTCATTGTCTACACCCATTCAGCATCGTTCACACCCTCTTAAGCTTTAGCCCCACCCATCTCATTCAGCATCGTTCACACCCTCTTAAGCTTTAGCCCCACCCATCTTGTTTCTCTCTCGAAGCGCACACTTGACGCTCTGGCTGATGATTTGTTTAACTCTGGATAACATGAAAATAGCCTAACCAGCTCTGCTGGCAACAATTTTATTACGCTTTTTTGCAGATGTTTACTGACACCGGCCATATTTAACGAGTGTTTTACAGTACACACGTCGTGTAATGTCAGCTAATGAGCCAGCCAGCTAACGTTAGCTAGTTAAAACAACAATGAACAAAGTGCCAGCAATACCTAACATTAGGCTCTAACTACAAAAGCAAACAGCTCTGGGAAATGAATAATAACGTCCTCTAGGGAGCAGTTAACGTTAGCTAGCTACTAGTATGCTTTAGCTTCAGACATATAGCTAGCTGGGTAAATAATGAACCTAGCTAGGTAAACAACGTTTAAGATCACACACATCACATAACGTTAGCTAACGAGCCAGTCAGCTAACGTTAGCTAGATAAACAACAATGAACAAAGTGGCAACAATGCCACAGTGCTGGGAGCTAACCAACCAGATCCAATATTAGCTAGCTAACATTACACTCTAACTAGAAAACAAACTGCTCTGGGAAACGAATAATAACATCGGCTAGGGAGCCAGCCAGCTAACGTTAGCTAACAGTACACTTTAGCTTGAAATGAAACCACTTTGTCAAAATTAGAAACATATAATATCTGAAAATGTAGCTAGCTAACGCTAGACTATCTTACCTGTATACATGACTTCAAAACTTGATCCTCCAGAAAATGGAGAGCAACACTTATGCAGCTCCACTACACAACAAAACATTTTTAAAAGGCATGTTCGACAGGATTACCAACACAGACTGACGAGCTCAAATAAACAGAAGCCTCTATATGGCAGACCAATCCTCTCTCCTCTCTCGGCATGTCCAGCCCGCTCATTATCTCAGCCAATCATGGCTAATGGGAAGGTTGCTCACTTTTTCTGTGGCTTAACCAACAAGGCTCGTAATTTAACTTTTTTATTTGTATTTACAGATGGCATACACGTTTGTTATTAAGGCACATGAAAGTTCACATGTTCGAGAAGGCATTTCTGCATTTATGTTCAAACGGCTCTACTGTGAAGTCGTGACTAGTTTCCTAAATTGGGTCACATATGCACTGCATCCATCCACAGTCAACACATACAGCAGTGTTTACTATCCAGCTCTCCCCCCTCTCTCTCTCGCTCTCTCTCTTCCTCCCCCTTCCCCCTTGCTCTCTCTCTCCCCATCTCCCTTGCTCCTCTTCCCTCTTATCATTCTAACCCTCTATAACATGAATTATCTGCTGCCCTCTATATCTCTCACTCAGGGTCGGAGTTATCTATATGTGTGTGTGTGTCTCTGTGTGCGTGTTGGGGGTGGAGGTTAAGATGATAGGAAGTTCATGCCCTGTGTGTATTGATAAGGAGACTTACTGCAGGCTGTGCAGCACAATAATATTTACTCAAACCGGATATGTTCCAGAGAGCATTGTGGGTAGTGTAGTTCATCATGCTACACTGTGTGGCTCTGACACACTCTTCCCCATTGTCCTCAGGTGGCGCGGCCCAAGAAGAGAGGAGAGACAGTGAAGTTCAGCCAGTACGCTGTGGTGTCCAATCACGAGGGCCGACCCTGCCTAATGATCCGTGTGGCTAACATGCGCAAGAGCCTGCTGCTGGGCTGCTCGGTAGAGACACAGTGTGTGTGTGTGTGTGTGTGTGTGTGTGTGTGTCTGTGCGTCTGTCTCTCTGTGAGAATGACGCAGTTGTCATTTTCCATCGACACTCCTCTTTTCAGAATCCTTGCACATGTCCCCTAACCAAATGACTCCATTTGGCTCCTAGGTGACGGGGAAGTTGCTCCAGACGTCCCAGACCAAGGAGGGGGAGACGATGCGTCTGAACCAGAGGAACGTTCCCTTCCAGGTGGACACGTCCAGCGACAGCCCCTTCCTCATCCTCCCCCTCACCTTCTACCACATCATAGACGACTGCAGTCCGCTCAGAGCCTGGGCTGCCAAGGGTAGGAATGATTATATACAGTAGCTTAATGTTCACATGGTCAGTTATTTGTGTTGTGTGTTCTCCTTCAATTGGTCCCATTTCATGACCTAAAACTTGATGGTTACCAGTTCCATAGGCAGGTATAGTGTAGTTACGCTCTAGTGTTCTTGTCCTATTGGTCCAATTTGATATTACTGTAAGTGGCCTAAGACATGGTAGTAAAATAGACAGGCCGGTTCAGTGTTCTGTTGTAGTAGTGGTGTAGTGAACTACAGTACATTACAGTCTGTGTAAAGTAGGGGAAGTTGTTGCTATAGTTGACCATGTCCCATGTCTTAATCACCAGCAGGATGAGAGGACCAGCCGGGGTGTGGGAATGGAAAGCCATCCGTGTGGAGAGACAGAGAAGGGTGAATTTAGGAGGTTAAAGGTCACTGCTGTGATGGAGGGCATTTGGAACAGGACCAGGACAGTAGAGGGATGAGGGGGGGAGTGTAGGGTGGATGGTAGGGAACATCATTATAATGATTTGTACACTGCAAATTGACCACAACTATGCCAAAAAAGTGATTGTATTTGAAAATAACCTTTTTGACGATCCCTGTTGTAGAGGGTTGTGTGTGTGTTTTCGTGCGTACGTGCATACTGTACATGTGAATGCGTGTGTACACAGCAAATCGGCCAGTGTCGATTCAGAAGCTAAAATCACTCTGTAAGAGTGAAATTAAAACTCAGTGGTGAGAGAGTAAAACAGTCCCATCAAAACCACACCCATCATTATCAGATTTCCCAGAATGCACTACTGTGTTTTTGCATGTACATTGACTGATTGAATAATGTTATGCTACACAAAGATAAGATATATTTTTCTAAACTAATCCAATTAGTTAATTAGATTTATTGCACCTGTTACTGAAATGGTTGTTCCAGTTTAAATGGTTTAGGTGGTGTCCTTTATCAATTTCCATTATCCCGACAGTCTTTCTGAATGAGGGTTAAGGGTGAATAAAAATTCCAACTGTTGGATATCCTAGCTCTGTCTCGATTCCAATAGGAATTACACATCCATCACTTTGCAAGCCAGCATAATGTGACTTGCAGTCCTGATGTGGCCTGTGAACCAGGAGTTTCCCAACACCACCGTGCTAGGGTAAAACTAAGCAATTAAAGCAAGGCCTTATGATATATGTAAGTACTATATATTGCCAAAGTTGAATTTGAATTATAACATTCACCTAGGAACTTACTAGGTGAAACCCACAGGCCTTGCTGTGAAATAATGAAATAGTTCAACAACCATGTCTGTGTCACTAACAAATACAGTCATGGTTGGTAAACTCGACAATTCACTCAAAGAGAAAAGACACCCTGGGAAAAATGCAAATGAGACTTTACACCATGCACCATTTCATTATAGTTCACTCCAGTGTAGAGTGAAATACCTATTAGTTCACTCCAGTGTATTCACATTTTTGGGGTCTGGGGGATGACACCGGGAGAGGGGTCTCTCTCTCTCCCCATCTCTGTGTGTATGTCAGTGGAATGTGTGTGAGTGGGTGCCAAGGCTTCTCATTAAAAGACAATGGGGGTACAGTCTGATACAGTGAGGGGTGCTGACACACAGCTGGGGGGATCCTCTTACAGGAGGGCAGGCCTCTCATCACCACTAACCACAGAGCTATTACTGACCCATACTGATCCCTGATCTACCTCTCCCCCCCCCCCCCTTCTCTCTCTCTCTCTCTCTCTCTCTCTATAATGGGTCTCTATGTAGTTGAGCCCCAAACTCCTCCTGTTAAATTGACTGTGGTCAGATTGTATGGCATTGTGTTACTGTACACGTAATATGTTTAGTTAATGATGCCTGATCCCAGAGAACACTGCATTTGGCTTTTGGCTTCACACTGTGTACCTTGAAAATGTAAGTAATATCTGCAAAAATCGTAATACTACCTTAAAGTATCATAATATTGTTACTAGAAGAATCAAAATACTAACAGTACATAATAGCCCGACAATAGCCCCTGCACTATCTATGAATCTATCTTCTAATCTGGCCTCCTCTCACGGCAGCTCTCAAATCCTAATGATGCATTTCTGTGGAAATATCTGCAGCTCTTTGGGGGCACACGGACGGGGAGTTGGGGATTTTGCCAAATACGGTGGGACACTGTCAGGAGTTTCAGTAAGGGGTTACAATGAGTGCACTAACGTGAATCCCCTCAGTACACTGTAGTTGTTAACAGGAGTGAGAAGAGAGGAGCAGAGAGGTTGTAAAGGCTGTTCAGAAGAGCACTGTCAGGACTGCTCAAACCAGTAGTCAAGAACAACAGAGACTGAATAGACTAGACAGTCTACCATATCATGCATTGTGTGTGCTTGTCTCGGTGCATACGTGTGTGTGTGTGTGTGATATTTGTGCGTTTCTATGTGTGTGCGTGTGTTACGAAGTGAGAGCAGTACTGGGTCCAGGTTAGAGTTAAGGACTGTTTTCACAGATGACATAGACTGACCAGGTGAATCCAGATGAAAGCTATGATTGCTTATTGATGTCACTTGTTAAGTCCACTTCAAATCAGTGCAGATGAAGGGGAGGAGACGGGTTAAAGAAGGATTTTAAGCCTTGAGACAATTGAGACATGGAAGGTGCAAAAATGTTTAATTAAATGTATTTGAGTGTTTACCAGCATTTGTAACTTGAGTCTGATAATTATCTCTACAAAACAGTTAATCTCATAAAAACATAAAAATACTTGCTTGATATATGTTTTCCAGTTTCTTGAAATACTTTGCAAAGGCAACTGATTTCTATGTGCAATTAACAGTAGTGAGTGCATATATTTTCATACTTTTTTGTACTGGTCCCCCGTGGGAATCAAACCCACAACCTTAGATGTACAAGCACCATGCTCTACCAACTGAGCCACATCATCACAAACCACTTGATGTCTCAATGTACTCAGTTACTGTATTGAACATTGTTTTTCTTCATGGTGATAGAAAGTCTACAGGTTCTAACCTAGATGACCAGCCTATATACAATACAGTAATGTACATTTACATGAAGTGGTTTGTAAGGATGATAAAATAAAACTGCACAAAAAGGGGTTGTTTTCCATGTTATTTGAAAATCTTTAATTTGATGTGGATGTTTTGGGTCTTTGTCCATAACTTTGCAACTTTTGATGTAAATGTTTGAGGACAGGGTTTTGATCTTTTTGGATTCAGGGAAGTTAGGAATCAATATACACAGGAAGTTAGGAATCAATATACACAGGCAGTTAGGAACCAATATACACAGGCAGTTAGGAACCAATATACACAGGCAGTTAGGAACCAATATACACAGGCAGTTAGGAATCAATATACACAGGCAGTTAGGAATCAATATACACAGGCAGTTAGGAACCAATATACACAGGCAGTTAGGAACCAATATACACAGGCAGTTAGGAACCAATATACACAGGCAGTTAGGAATCAATATACACAGGCAGTTAGGAACCAATATACACAGGCAGTTAGGAACCAATATACACAGGCAGTTAGGAACCAATATACACAGGCAGTTAGGAATCAATATACACAGGCAGTTAGGAATCAATATACACAGGCAGTTAGGAATCAATATACACAGGCAGTTAGGAACCAATATACACAGGCAGTTAGGAATCAATATACACAGGCAGTTAGGAACCAATATACACAGGCAGTTAGGAACCAATATACACAGGCAGTTAGGAACCAATATACACAGGCAGTTAGGAACCAATATACACAGGCAGTTAGGAACCAATATACACAGGCAGTTAGGAACCAATATACACAGGCAGTTAGGAACCAATATACACAGGCAGTTAGGAACCAATATACACAGGCAGTTAGGAACCAATATACACAGGCAGTTAGGAACCAATATACACAGGCAGTTAGGAACCAATATACACAGGCAGTTAGGAACCAATATACACAGGCAGTTAGGAACCAATATACACAGGCAGTTAGAAAAGCTAAGGCTAACTTTTTCAAGCAGAAAGTTTCATCCTGTAGCGCAAACTCAAAAAAGTTCTGGGACACTAAAGTCTATGGAGAATAAGAGCGCCTGCTGCCCACTGCACTGAGGCTAGGTGTCACGTTCCTGACCTGTTTTCCTTTGTCTTGTATTTATTTTAGTTGGTCAGGGCGTGAGTTGGGTGGGTTTGTCTATGGTTGATTTTCTATTTTGGGATTTTTGTGTTCGGCCTGGTATGATTCTCAATCAGACAGCTGTCAATCGTTGTCCCTGATTGAGAATCATACTTAGGCAGCCTGGGTTTCACGTGTGTTTGGTGGGTGTTTGTTTCCGTGTTTGTGTTTCACCACACGGTACTGTATAGGTTTTCTGCACTTCGTTTATTTGTTTTGTAATTCAGTGTTCAAGTTTCGTTATAATGAATCATCATGAACACTAACCACTCTGCGTATTGGTCCGATCTGTCTCGCCTCTCCTCGTCCGAGGAGGAGGAAGAATATGAAAGCCGTTACACTAGGAAACACTGTCACCCCCGATAAATCCACTATAATTGAGAATTTCAATAAGCATTTTTCTAAGGCTAGCCATGCTTTCCACCTGGCTACCCCTACCCCGATCAACAGCTCTGCACCCCCCCACAGCAACTTGCCCAAGCCTCCCCCATTTCTCCTTCACCCAAATCCAGATAGCTGATGTTCTGAAAGAGCTGCAAAATCTGGACCCCTACAAATCAGCCGGGCTAGACAATCTGGAACCTCTATTTCTAAAATTATCCGCTGCAATTGTTGCAACCCCTATTACTAGCCTGTTCAACCTCTCGTTCGTATCGTCTGAGATTCCCAAAGATTGGAAACATGCCGCGGTCATCCTCCTCTTCAAAGGGGGAGACACTCTAGACCCAAACTGTTACAGACCTATATCTATCCTACCCTGCCTTTCTAAAGTCTTCGAAAGCCAAGTTAACAGACAGATTACTGACCATTTTGAATCCCACCGTACCTTCTCCGCTATGCAATCTGGTTTCAGAGCTGGTCATGGGTGCACCTCAGCCACGCTCAAGGTCCTAAACGATATCATAACAGCCGTAAGAGACATTACTGTGCAGCCGTATTCATCGACCTGGCCAAGGCTTTCGACTCTTTTCAATCACCACATTCTTATCGGCAGACTCAACAGCCTTGGTTTCTCAAATGATTGCCTCGCCTGGTTCACCAACTACCTCTCAGACAGAGTTCAGTGTGTCAAATCGGAGGGCTTGTTGTCCGGAGCTCTAGCAGTCTCTATGAGGGTGCCACAGGGTTCAATTCCCTGTCTTCTCTGTAGACATCAATGATGTCGCTCTTGCTGCTGGTGATTCTCTGATCCATCTCTACACAGACGACACCATTCTGTATACCTCTGGCCCTTCTTTGGACAATGTGTTAACTAACCTCCAGACGAACTTCAATGCCATACAACTCTCCTTCTGTGGCCTCCAACTGCTCTTAAATGCAAGTAAATGCATGCTATTCAACCGATCGCTGCCTGCACCTGCCCGCCCGTCCACCATCACTACTCTGGATGGTTCTGACTTAGAATATGTGGACAACTACAAATACCTAGGTGTCTGGTTAGACTGTAAACTCTCCTTCCAGACTCACATTAAGCATCTCCAATCCAAAATTAAATCTAGAATCGGCTTCCTATTTCGCAAACAAAGCATCCTTCACTCATGCTGCCAAACAAACCCTCGTAAAACTGACCATCCTACCGATCCTCGACTTTGGCGATGTAATTTACAAAAGAGCCTCCAACAATCTACTCAACAAATTGAATGCAGTCTATCACAGTGCCATCCGTTTAGTCACCAAACCCCATATACTACCCACCACTGCGACCTGTACGCTCTCGTTGGCTGGCCCTCGCTTCATACTCGCCGCCAAACCCACTGGCTCCAGGTCATCTACAAGTCTCTGCTAGGTAAAGCCCCGCCTTATCTCAGCTCACTGGTCACCATAGCAGCACCCACCCGTAGCACGCGCTCCAGCAGGTATATCTCACTAGTCACCCCCAAAGCCAATTCTTACTTTGGCCGCCTTTCCTTCCTCTTCTGCCAATGACTGGAACGAACTGCAAAAATCACTGAAGATGGAGACTCATATCTCCCTCACTAGCTTTAAGCACCAGCTGTCAGAGCAGCTCACAGATCACTGCACCTGTACATAGCCCGTCTGTAAATAGCCCATCCAATCTACCTCATCCTCATACTGTATTTATTGATCTTGCACCTTTGCACCCCAGTATCTCTACTTGCACATTCATCTTCTGCACATCTACCATTCCAGTGTTTAATTGCTATATTGTAAGTACTTCGCCACCATGGCCTATTTATTGCCTTACCTCCCTTATCCTACCTCATTTGCACACACTGTATATAGACGTTTCCTACTGTATTATTGACTGTATGTTTGTTTATTCCATGTGTAACTCTGTGTTGCTGTATGTATCGAACTGCTTTGCTTTATCTTGGCCAGGTCGCAGTTTTAAATGAGAACTTGTTCTCAACTAGCCTACCTGGTTAAATAAAGGTGAAATAAAATAAAATACAAAAATTCTATTAGAATGATGATTGCAGAGAATGCGACAGGGCAACAACTCTTACAATTCCAACTATTGAATCCTGCAAGATACTGTTCTTAATTATACAACTACCTTTTTTACCAAAACAGAGATGATGAAAGGTTTTTATTGGGCAGCTAATACATCCTGTAAAGGCACAGTGCACTACTTTTATGAACAAATATATATGTTTGAAAATAATGTTTTTTGATATAATACTTTTTTTTCCATTCAGATTTGTAAGGGGGTGCAGCATCCTCAGCACTCCTACTTCCTGCGGATATGGGATTGTTTATGTGTGCCATTCAGAGTGTGAATGGAACTCTTTTGACACCTTGTAGAGTCCATGTCCTGACGTATTGAGGCTGTTCTGAGGGAAAAAGGGGGTGTAACTCAAGGCAGCAGCTACTCTTCTTGGGGTCTGGCAAAATTAAGGCATTTGTGCAGTGTGCTTGAAGGGGATGTGTATCTTTACTGTTTGTGTGCTTGATGTTCATTATCAACCTATATGGGCCTTTGTGGTGCAGCTATTTGTGCGTACAATAAGTGTGTGGGGTGTGTTTTGTGTTTGAGAGAGTGTACATGTATGTGGTAAAAGGCTTCTGTCAATGGACTCTGTTTATATCTCCACTTTAGCTTGGGTTTTACGCTCGGAAGTGATCAGAGAATTTAGTCCATTTAGTGAATTTAGTCTATTTTGTGATCTGGATTTAGTAGTGAAGTCGGTCTATGTTGGAAAGTAAAGATTATCCTTTTATTGCTATTATCCCATTCTTGCTTTTCGTGATAATGGATATGAATCTCTTTCATTCTGTCTGTGTCTTATGCTTGGAAGTGACTGTGGAATTTAGAATAAATCTGTTTTGTAATCTGGATTCAGTAGAGAAATCTGACGGTATCTTTAGAAATAGCGTTTAGTCTTTTATTGTTATATCCAAATGTTTTTATTATGGATCTGTAGTGCTAAATTTGTATCTTTCATTCACTCTACCTGTGTTCTAGGAGGGGGATGGACGGATCCGGATCTGGCAGACTTTGAGCTGCTGGTGATCATGAGTGCCACAGTGGAGCCCACCTCCGCCACCTGCCAGGTGCGCACCTCCTACCTGCCAGATGAGATCCTGTGGGGGTACGAGTTCCCCCCCGTGGTCTCCCTGTCTTCGTCTGGGAAGTATGTGGCGGACTTCACCTTCTTCGACAAGGTGGACAAAACAAAAACCCCGCCCCTCTTCAAACAGGCCCCCCCCCCAAGCCCGGCCATGCACTCGTCCCGCAGCAGCAGAGGGGGAGCAGAGGAAGGAGCGGACCCAGAGAAGATGAAACTAGAGGAGAGCTATCAAGGGGAGGAGAGGGGGAGGGGCAGGGGGAGGGGCAGGGGGAGGGGGAGAGACAGTAGCCCCCTCAGTGTCCGTATCAGTAATGTATAGAGAGAGAGAGAGGATGGAGGGAAAGAGAGAGAGAGCATGAATGAGATGGAATGAGAGAGTTACGAGAAAGGAGATAAGAGAGGAGACTGTATGGAGATTGATAAATTATCAAGTGAGAATAAAAAGTTGAATGAAAGAGAGATGAGCTGCTCCTCTGTTGGGAAATGTGAACACACACACACACGCTCCTTTATTGGACTTTATGCGTTTGTATCGCCCCTTGTGGTTGGAAAGGATTCAACAGGTGATAACCTTCAAAGGAACAAAATACATCCCATTTGTGTCTACTGTCCTGTAATCAAAGATGGACCAAGAAAGCTTTTTAAACTTAATTTGTCTGTATTTTTATAAGAAGACTTGTGTGACTGGAAAGGTCAAGGTTGACTGGTTTACCAGGACAAAACATGGTTCACGAGGACATAATCAAAAGAACCATGCAGTGGAGGCTGCTGAAGGGAGGACGGCTCATAATAATGGCTGGAATGGAGTCAATGGATTGGCATCACGTGGAAACCATGTGGAAACCATATGGAAACCATGTGTTTGATGTATTCGATAACATTCCACTTATTCCACTCCAGCCATTACCACAAGCCCATCCTCCCCAATTAAGGTGCCACCATCCTCCTGTGTAATCATGGTACTGTTACTGTTTTTAACACAGAAAGGTACTCTGTCTGCAGGACATGAGAGTGGAAATACTGGAGAAAATAAAACACATTACATTTTTTATGATATTGTATGTATACTGTATGTATCTGTCCCTAACGATGCGATATCCAGCAGTACTTATTCACCTGAGTATATGCTTAGCAGGGTTGTGGTCCATTCCATTTAAATTCCGGTCAATTCAGAAAGTAAACCAAATCCCAATTCCAAATGTTCATTGTCACTCATTGAAAAGCACTGAGAAATGAAATTGGATTTTCAGTGTACTTCCTGAATTGACTAGAATTGAAATGTAATTCATTCCAACCCTGATGTTTAGTGTTTCTGTTATTTTTTTTCTCACTGGAATATATGTATTGGAGATGTATGTTAACAATACTAAAAGCACTTTAACTTGATGGTGTATGTGTACACAAGCATGTTTATATGTTTCAGTCAATGTGAGTGCGAGACTGCATGTATGTGTGTTTTAACATATGCATGTTCATATGTATGTACTTGTTATTCCTCCTTAGACTGTACTTCAATACCTGATCACTCCAGTGGTCCTTCTAAAACGTGCCACTAAACTGTGCCTTTTGATGTGCCAGTGTCTGTGCAGTCGAGCATCAGATTTCAATATCATATGGTGTGGTTAGCTGACATGTTAAACACCTATCCATTCGTTGTGAGATCTGGCAGGCGTCTGCAATGAAGTCAGGCAAGAATGCTACCATTGCCTGTGATTGGTTATAATGTGTTGGCCAGGCCAGGTCCCATCTGTAATACCGCAACCTCATCACCCTAACAGATAATATACTATGAAGTGTTGGCCAGGCCAGGTCCCATCTGTAATACTGGAACAGATAATATACAAATGTTAAATGTTTTTAATAAAAGTGCAGATTTACAACAGCTCTGTATTGGCCCGTCTCTGTCAAACAAAACCCCCACACCTGTGTCGGTTTCCGTGAAACCAGCACTGAAGGAAACATGCACTAAAGATATACCATATGGTTTTTGTTGCTGTACACTTCCACAATGCACTCTTAACCCCAGAGTGCCGCAGGTAGGGGAAAAGTAAAAATTGTAGTTTTTCCCCCTAGAGAACGATGGAGCTAGAGCTCTCAACGTTTTCCAGCATGAGAGCTACTCATTTTATTCTAGCTTTCAAATAGGCACATTCTCCTCTTCTCTTCTCCCCTGCAACTCCTCCCCGGGTTCTTAGTGTACAGGAGAAAGTAGTGCACTATGTTTTCTGTCAATATACCTGGTAAATAATGGTTAATAAACAACTCTAATGGGGGTCCTGTAAAATCTGTGATTTCTTTCCCAAATATAGTTCTCAGTAGTATTTTTCCTGGTTTTAGATTATTTATTTTTTTCACTCTCAAAATTACAATTGTTCATAGAGAAACAACGAAATTGGATGTTCTGAGCCCATGTCAATGCTTAAACCACACCAGAAGAGACATTTTTTAGACCTGGAAGAATTCCCATCTGGGTCGTTAATTGCGCATCTAGTGTGCCATCTAATGTCCAGGTCTTGCTATGGTTTTGTATTGCTGCTGCTCATTTAACGGCAAAGTTTGCTACCAACAAATAATATATACAAATGATATACTTCTGCCAGGTAAGCAGGCTTTGCAGTTAAAGTTTAATTGAGAAGGTTTTGGGGAAAGCATTTCTGTCAGCCCACAAGATGATTATCACATTACAGTGGCAATTTTAGCATGTCAATCTTGGTTGGGCAGACAACCCATTTTTTTTTTAGATGCTTGCCAGCGAAGCCACTACACAACTCTAAACAATACATGAAATGCACTATAACTGTGACAAACGGTGCCCACAAACGTTTAGGGTCTACATCAAGCTGTCCAGAGAGTGGAGCTTATGGCTGACTTGCTTAAAAAATATATGGTTTCTGTTGACTCCTTGTTGATTTGTGTAACTGGGTAAGAACAGCATTCTCCTTCAATAATAATTCATGTCGACATGAGTTTAGACTTTTGAACCATACACAAACATTATTACATTCATGTTCAGTACATTCACAATGTTTGATGTTATATAATTAACACTTAGCTCTAAGTATAAGCAAGTGCACGCAAACGAGCTGCGAGGAGGCAGGCCTCTTCGTTCAGCTATTTCGAAATGGATAGCGACAGAAACTCAGATGTTAGTTCAGATACATTTAGCAATTCAGCCTTCATTTATTATTCTTTAAATCACCACAGAGAGAGAGACCAGCGGTGAGCCTACCATTTTAAATATCTGATTAGTTCTATGTGGTCTAAAAAGGTAGGACAATACAATCACGAGCATCCACTTTTACAGACAATAAACAGACGCACTGACAGCGCAATGCGCAAAAAAACAACCCCTCGCAATATGGACTGTAATTACATGGGTCTAATACTCAACTTTTTGTTGAACAAAAATATTTGAATAGGAAGAGACTGTCACTGGCAAACATGGTTACGAGGAGGGGATACAATAATATGTTGTTGGATCTGTAACTTACCACCCTCCTCATGGAGAAAAGGACCAGAGATCATTATAACACACTAAGTAAGAAAAACAATTAAATGCATCATTCTAGCATTGCCTAAAATTATTAATAAGATACTAATGAGATAGTCCTATATAAGCAATACAACAATGCAGATGTACAAACTATGGCATATATGACGATACGCCGTTAAGAGGCAAGCCGTAATTTCGATTAAGACATGAGCAAACTAAGACGGATGTAGGCACATAAGCAGACAATGAAAGCTCTTACAATGCGGGCACGTAAGTAGACAATTAAAGTTGTTAAAAAATGTGAAGATGAGATTTGTCTAAAACAGGCAATAGGCTACATGCAGGCTACCTCACCAAGTCAGAACAGTAGGCTAAGTTGTAAGGGAGAAAGGGACCACATTCTCAGGGTGAGAAACATAGGCTACTCACAGTTTACTATACAACACACACTTAGTATTACTTTCTTAGCTACAGTATACATATCTCCCCGGCATATTACACCATTTATGCAGCAGCGTACTAGACGTATTTATGGACTCACCATTGTTGTAATGTGCTCACTTGAACAGGAAGTTGGCACGGCGGTCCTTCTTGTGGGACTTCTCAATTACTTTGTAACTTCTCAATTACTTTGTCATCAAAGTCTGGCATTCTCTGGATGAAGTCATGCTGGATTGACAGAATGGACAATGCATTTAACCCTTTCTGGCCCACGGTGGAAACATTTCTCTCTGACTCTGCGGTTGTCATCGGAGTGGTTTGATTTTAAGAAGAGAGACCGTGTCAGATAAGTGATCCTGCAGGTTGTTCTTGTAGAGTGATTTCAATAAAGAAAGTGTTGTCTCTTTTTGCAGCGCAGGATGCCGGTAGAGAGTGGACAGCTCTGTTTTCAACTTCTCCTAGTTCCCCACAGGCCATAGCCTGGTATCACATGGGAGTTCTGCGGTCGGAAAAGAAGGTACATACGGCGGGAAAAATGAGATGTCCATCAACTTTGCTGCAATTAAGTGGTGCCTTTCAGAAAACCTTTCTTGCACATGAGCAGAGATTGTGTCGCATGCCTCCTTCATCACGGGTGTAGTGTTAGGTTTTCTCCACCTTGGTTCAGTGGCATCACTAATGACCAGAGCATCACTAATGGCCAGTGCATCACTAATGGCCAGAGCATCACTAATGGCCAGTGCATCACTAATGACCAGAGCATCACTAATGACCAGAGCATCACTAATGACCAGAGCATCACTAATGACCAGTGCATCACTAATGGCCAGAGCATCACTAATGACCAGTGCATCACTAATGGCCAGAGCATCACTAATGACCAGTGCATCACTAATGACCAGAGCATCACTAATGGCCAGAGCATCACTAATGACCAGAGCATCACTAATGGCCAGAGCATCACTAATGACCAGTGCATCACTAATGGCCAGAGCATCACTAATGACCAGTGCATCACTAATGGCCAGAGCATCACTAATGACCAGAGCATCACTAATGACCAGTGCATTAGTTTGCTCGCAAATGTTTGAATGTTCACCTTGAAGTTGTTGATTGCTCCAGCGAATCCTGCTGCATCAATGGTTTGTTTCTGCATTATGTTGTACAAAACATCCACCTCTGGCATGACCACGGAAAAGAACTCGAGCAGTTACAGAAATGTGGGATCCTTGAGTTTCATGGACAGGCCATAAGCGTCGCTGATGGTGATCTCATCCCATCCATGCTGCATGCAGATGTCCTCCATGCCCTGGGCCAGTGTCTCACGGTCCTGCAACACAGCATTGACGGTTCTGCTTTTGAAGTTCCATTGTGTACCCTGTAGTCTGGGGACCCGTCTGTTCGTTGATTCTGCAAAAGTGGAGAGTCTTTTGGGTGAGCCCGTGAAAAAGATGGAAAAGGAGAATAGGTCTGCAAAAAACACTAAGCTCTCACTCTCCCTGTACAATGTTGCTGAAGTGTTACATTCAGTTGGTGTGCGTAACAGGGCACAAATTGCACATTTGGGTAAGTCTCCTTCAGTAGCGTTTGGACACCACGTACATTACCACTCATCACCGTTGACCTGTAGTAGGTTTGTGCAGCCAGCTTCTCCTTGACATTAAGAGGCGCTAGGACTGGTTTGATGGTGTTGGAGAGAGGCCAAACACCGGTTTTGTCCTTCACCTCTACAAACTCCAAAAACCTCTCACACACAGTTGTCTGGTAACATGTAGCGCAGCACTATTACCATCTGTGATTTACAGTAGACGTCAGTGGTCTCGTCTGCCTGTACAGACACAAAAGGAGTCTCAGACATCTCCTTAGCTATAGCTTCTCTGGACACTTCGTACATACAATCCAAAAGTTTGTTTTGGATCGTGCTTGATGTACACTTAAAAATTGGTTGTTCGTCATAATGCCTTTGTAGCCTGTAATCTCTTCACGCGTGGTTTAAAAAAAAACACCTGAAATCGCCTGGGTTCAAGGAGTCGGGCCAACTCGTCATGGCCCTGCAGAGCTGTCTCACAATTGCCACACAATTTAATGTATGCTATAATTGTGTCAAGCACGTACCTATTCTCCTCAATTTGTTGGTTGTGAAGGTCGATGGCTCGTCTGTATGTCTAGCTGAGCCAGTAATCCCAGTTTAACATCGTTGTCTATACGTGATGCACAATTCTCATGTTTTGAGACACTTTCAGACAGATGTTTTAAATCCTTAAATCCAGACTTGGACCACACACCCTTCCCCTGCCTACTGAATAGCAGGCAGGGGAAGCAAAATAGTGATTGGCCACTGCTTCCTATTAAATCAATCATTGTTGATTTTGCGATTTCCGACTTGTTGTGTAATGTGTATGTCCAATGACCGATTATCACCGAGACGTTTTATCCCTAATTTTTCTTCATATGACAAGAATTGAAAAAGATTTGCCAGTAGATTGTTGACTTGATTCATGATGATAACTGCTAGCTTGATAACTACGATTTTGAAAGTATGATGTTGACATGATCAGTCCAATCAAAGCTACTGTAGAAATAACGTGATTTGACTTAATTTTATCTGTAGCCAATGACCTTGAACCTTCTTGAACGGCAATTTCTAATGTATCTCTACACAGCAAATTTGAAAGTGTTAAATTTAACACCAGGCGTGTTAATTTTAACACTTGTCCAGTGTTTATATAGGTCCACTCTCGGTGTTAATTTAACACTTTTTGTAGTGTTAATATTGAAACAGTCTCTGAGTCTTAAGATATAACACTTCAGGTGTTGATAAAATTACCCATGGGAGTGTTTTTTCAACACTCATTCAGTGGTTATATTGGGCCACTCAGTGTTAACAATTTTGGTAGTGTTCATATTGAAACACTTGGGAGTGTTTTTTCAACACCCTTAGTATTAAGCAGCAACACCTTTCAGTGTTGAGGATCAACTCTAGAGAATGCATCCTATATGACACTTGGAAGTGCTTACTAAGCTTACTATCCTATGTCGACCCATAGGATACATACAGAGCTTTAAACTGATCTGAGAACAGAGCCTCGTTTTCAGACCTTCGCAGTTCCTGTCATGAATTTCGCTGCAGAATGAGTTCTGTTTCACCCACAGACATAATTCAAACGGTTTTAGAAACTAGAGATTGTTTTCTATCCAATAGTAATAATAATATGCATATTGTACGAGCAAGAATTGAGTACGAGGCAGTTTAATTTGGGAACGATAAATGTCGAAGTTGAAACAGCACCCCCTATAGTGACAAGAAGTTGTTTAACTTCCTGACTGATGTCTTGAGATGTTGCTTCAATATATCCACATGATTTTCCTCCCTCATGATGCCATCTATTTTGTGAAGTGCACCAGTCCCTCCTGCAGCAAAGCACCCCCACAACATGATGCTGCCACATACGTGCTTCACGGTTGGGATGGTGTTCTTCGGCTTGCAAGCATCCCCCTTTTTCCTCCAAACATAACAATGGTCATTATGGCCAAACAGTTCTATTTTGTTTCATCCGACCAAAGGATATTTCTCCAAAAAGTAAGATCTTTGTCCCCAGGTGCAGTTGTAAACCGTAGTCTGGCTTTTTTATGGTGGTTTTGGAGCAGTGGCTTCTTCCTTGCTGAGCGGCCTTTCAGGTTATGTCGATATAGGACTCGTTTTACTGTGGATATAGATACTTTTGTACCTGTTTTCTTCCAGCATCTTCACAAGGTCCTTTGCTGTTGTTCTGGGATTGATTTGCACTTTTCACACCAAAGTACGTTCATCTCTAGGAGACAGAACGCGTCTCCTTCCTGAGCGCTATGACGTCTGCGTGGTCCCATGGTGTTTATAATTGAGTACTATTGTCTGTACAGATGAGCATGGTACCTTCAGGCGTTTGAAATTTGCTCCCAAGGCTGAACCAGACTTTTTAGGTCCACAATGTTTTTTCTGAGGTCTTGGCTGATTTCTTTATATTTTCCCACGATGTCAAGGAAAGAGGCACTGAGTTTGAAGGTAGGCCTTGAAATACATCCACAGGTACACCTCCAATTGACCCAAACGAGAAGCTTCTAAAGCCATCCTTTTCTGGAATTTTCAAAGCTGTTAAAAGGCACAGTCAATGTAGTGCATGTAAACTTCTGACCCACTGGAATTGTGATAGAGTGAATTATAAGTGAAATAATATGTCTGTAAACAATTGTTGGAAAAGTTACTTGTGTCATGCACAAAGTACATGTCCTAACCGACTTTCCAAAACTATAGTTTGTTAATTAACAAGACATTTCCGGAGTGGTTGAAAAAGTTTTAATGACTCCAACCTAAGTGTATGTAAACCTCCGACTTCAACTGTATGTACCGAGGCGCCCATCACAGTGAAAACAGTGCATCAGAATGAAAACAGTGCATCAGAATGAAAACAGTGCATCAGAATGAAAACAGTGCATTAGAATGAAGACAGTGCGTCAGACTGAAAACAGTGCATCAGTACATGTACCATATGAGAACTAGAGTATTTGCAGAGTTGCTATTTAACACAAGTGGAAGTCCTCCTAAGACTAGGTATGCAATTTTCTTGACAAATTTGCCAATAATCTGACTATTACTCGATCCTATCAAACAAAGGAACAACATAAAGGCTTTCATCAGCTCCATAAGCACTTTGAAGGACAAAAGGCTTATTCAATTTCAGGTCATCAACTTTAACAACTTTGTCATCAACACCATCAAACAGTTTCTAAAATGGCGCCGGAAGAAATGTCAGC
Organism: Salvelinus fontinalis; assembly: GCF_029448725.1. Classification (NCBI taxonomy): domain Eukaryota; kingdom Metazoa; phylum Chordata; class Actinopteri; order Salmoniformes; family Salmonidae; genus Salvelinus; species Salvelinus fontinalis. The sequence continues at coordinate 19,967,376 of NC_074700.1, read as the reverse complement.
AGTTTTACGGGCGCCCAACCAATTGTGCTATTAAGTTATGGCTGCAGCCCGACGCCGGTACACCTATGACAACATCCAGCTCAAGTGCAGGGCGCGAAATTCAAAATCTATTTTTTTTTTATATTTAACTTTCACACATTAACAAGTCCAATACAGCATTTGAAAGATAAACATCTTGTCAATCCAGCCAACATGTCCGATTTTTTAAATGTTTTACAGAGAAAACACCACATATATTTATGTTAGCTCACCACCAAATAAAAAAGGAGGACAGACATTTTTCACAGCACAAGTAGGATGCAAGTAGCATGCACAAGCCAACCTAACTAACCTAGAACCAACCTAAATAACCTAGAAAAAACTACCTCAGATGACAGTCCTATAACATGTTACACAATAAATCTATGTTTTGTTCAAAAAATTTGCATATTTTAGTTATAAATCAGTTTTACATTACTGCTACCATCATAGCTACAGTCAGAAATCGCACGGGAGTAGCCAGAAAAAATATAGACACCAACGTCAACTACTAATTACACATCATAAAACATTTCAGAGAAATATATGGTGGATAGCTTATGAAAGAGAAAGATCTTGTGAATAGAGCCAATATTTCCGATTTTTGAAGTGTTTTACAGCGAAAACACAATATATCGTCATATTAGCTTACTACAATAGCTAACATCACAACAGCATTGACTCAAGGCAAACGGTAGCATAGCACAGTTCGACAGATATATGAAAAAGCATCCCAAATTGGGTCCTTATCTTTGTTGATCTTCCATCAGAATGTTCTCCAAGGGGTCATTTGTTCAGAAATGTCTTTATTTCGATCCAGAACGAACAATTTCCCTCTTGAATTAGCAAGCACACTGGCAGTGCGACGCTAACCTCTCCATCTTGAAAAAATTATTGCGTCGCATCACGTCTAAAGTCCAGAATACATTTCAATAATATAATTAAACTATATTGAAATAACATACTTTAGGATGATATTGTGACATGTATCAAATAAAATCGAAGCCAGAGATCATATTCACCTTTAAAGAGTGTTTTCCAGGAGCCGAGTCCAGGTCCTACTTCGCGCCCAGAAAAAAAAATAAAGTGCGCACACCTCACTCCAAGAGGTTGTGTTCAATCCCAGGACGAGATAATCAAGTCATTTCTGCTCTCACTTCCGCATGACACCCAGAGGAAGGCGTATGACGTGTTTCTACAGTCCTAAGTGACATGCCCTTTTATAGACAAGGGCTTGAAGAGCGACATCGATTTTGGAAATCTCACTTCCGGATAGGAAATGGGCTGTAAAAATAGTTCTGTTCCACTTAGAGAAATAATTAAAACGGTTTTAGAAACTAGAGACTGTTTTCTATCCAATAGTAATAATAATATGCATATTGTAAGAGCAAATTGATTAAGAGGCCGTTTGAAAATTTGCACATATTTTCCAGTTTTTCAATACGCCCCCTGCAGCCATAACAAGTTAAGTGTTTTTTTTTGCGTTATTTGTAACTTATTTTTAACATAATGTTTCTGCAAACGTATCATACGGCAAAAAAAGAGCTTCTGGTTATCAGGACAGCGATCACTCACCTCGGATTAGACAAACATTTTTTCAAGACATTCTTCAAACACCCGACAGGGCCGACATCCCCGTTATTTGCAAGAGGAAGCGACGCAGGTACAGAGGACAAAGAGCCGGATGCCTGATCAGGACCTGGAAAAGGCGAGTGGGAAAGCTGCCGTTACCGTCAATACTACTCGCCAACGTGCAATCATTGGACAATAAACTAGACGAGGTACGATCACAAATATCCTACCAACGGGACATGAAAAACTGTAATATCCTATGTTTCACGGAATCGTGGCTGAATGACGACATGGATATTCAGCTAGTGGGATATACGCTGCACCGGCAAGATAGAACAGCACACTCCGGTAAGACGATGGGGGGCGGTCTGTGCATATTTGCAAACACTGTTTGCCCAGAGAGTTTTCAGCTATACTTTTCGTGGCTGTTTATTTACCACCACAGACAGATGCTGGCACTAAGACCGCTCTCAGTCAGCTGTATAAGGAAATAAGCAAACAGGAAACCACTCACACAGAGGCGGCGCTCCTAGTGGCCGGAGACTTTAATGCAGGGAAACTTGAATCAGTTCTACCAAATTTCTATCGACATGTTAAATGTGCAACCAGAGGGAAAACAATTCTAGATCACCTGTACTCCACACACAGAGATGCGTACAAAGCTCTCCCTCGCCCTCCATTTGGTAAATCCGACCACAACTCTATCCTCCTGATTCCTGCTTACAAGCAACAATTAAAGCAGGAAGCACCAGTGACTCGGTCTATTAAAAAGTGGTCAGATGAAGCAGATACTAAACTACAGGACTGTTTTGCTATCACAGACTGGAACATGTTCTGGAATTCTTCCGATGGAATTGAGGAGTACACCACATCAGTCACTGGCTTTATCAATAAGTGCATCGAGGACGTCATCCCCACAGTGACTGTACATACATACCCCAACCAGAAGCAATGGATTACAGGCAACATTCGCACTGAGTTAAAGGGTAGAGCTGCCGCTTTCAAGGTGCGGGACTCTAACCCGGAAGCTTACAAGAAATCCTGCTATGCCCTGCGACGAACCATCAAACAGGCAAAGCGTCAATACAGGGCTAAGATTGAATCATACTACACCGGCTCCGACGCTCGTCTTATGTGGCAGGGCTTGCAAACTATTACAGACTACAAAGGGAAGCACAGCCGCAAGCTGCCCAGTGACACGAGCCTACCAGACGAGCTAAATCAGTTATATGCTCGCTTCGAGGCAAGCAACACTGAGGCATGCATGAGAGCATCAGCTGTTCCGGACGACTGTGTGATCACGCTCTCCGTAGCCGACGTGAGTAAGACCTTTAAACAGGTCAACATACACAAGGCTGCGGGGCCAGACAGATTACCAGGACGTGTGCTCCGGGCATGTGCTGACCAACTGGCAGGTGTCTTCACTGACATTTTTAACATGTCCCTGATTAAGTCTGTAATACCAACATGTTTCAAGCAGATCACCATAGTCCCTTTGCCCAAGAAGACAAAGGCAACCTGCCTAAATGACTACAGACCCCTAGCACTCACGTCCGTAGCCACGAAGTGCTTTGAAAGGTTGGTAATGGCTCACATCAACACCATTATCACAGAAACCCTAGACCCACTCCAATTTGCATACCGCCCAAACAGATCCACAGATGATGCAATCGCTATTGCACTCCACACTGCCCTTTCCCCCCTGGACAAAAGGAACACTTATGTGAGAATGCTATTCATTGACTATAGCTCAGCGTTCAACACTATAGTACCCTCAAAGCTCATCACTAAGCTAAGGATCCTGGGACTAAACACCTCCCTCTGCAACTGGATCCTGGACTTCCTGACGGGCCACCCGCAGGTGGTGAGGGTAGGTAGCAACACATCTGCCATTCTGATCCTCAACACTGGAGCTCCCCAGGGGTGCGTGCTCAGTACCCTCCTGTACTGCTTGTTCAACCACGACTGCATGGCCAGGCATGACTCCAACACTATCATTAACGACGAGACAGCCTATAGGGAGGAAGTCAGAGACCTGGCCGGGTGGTGCCAGAATAACAACCTATCCCTCAACGTAACCAAGACTAAGGAGATTATTGTGGACTACAGGAAAAGAGGGACCGAGCACGCCCCCATTCTCATCGACGGGGCTGTAGTGGAGCAGGTTGAGAGCTTCAAGTTCCTTGGTGTCCACATCAACAACAAACTAGAATGGTCCAAACACACCAAGACAGTCATGAAGAGGGCACGACAAAGCCTATTCCCCCTCAGGAAACAAAATGTTTTTGGCATGGGTCCTGAGATCCTCAAAAGGTTCTACAGCTGTAACATCGAGAGCATCCTGACTGGTTGCATCACTGCCTGGTACGGCAATTGCTCGGCCTCTGACCCTAAGGCACTACAGAGGGTAGTGCGTACGGCCCAGTACATCACTGGGGCTAAGCTGCATTGCCATCCAGGACCTCTACAACAGGTGGTGTCAGAGGAAGGCCCTAAAAACTGTCAAAGACCCTGGCCACCCCAGTCGTAGACTGTTCTATCTACTACCGCATGGCAAGCGGTACCGGAGTGCCAAGTCTAGGACAAAAAGGCTTCTCAACAGTTTTTACCCCCAAGCCATAAGACTCCTGAACAGGTAATCAAATGGCTACCTGGACTATTTGCATTGTGTGTGTCCCCCCCCAACCCCTCTTTTTACGCTGCTGCTACTCTCTATTTATCATACATGCATAGTCACTTTAACTATACATTCATGACATACTACCTCAATTGGGCCAACCAACCAGTGCTCCCGGACATTGGCTAACCGGGTTATCTGCATTGTGTCCCACCCACCACCCGCCAACCCATCTTTTACGCTACTGCTACTCTCTGTTCATCATATATGCATAGTCACTTTAACCATATCTACATATACATGCTACCTCAATCAGCCTGACTAACCGGTGTCTGTATGTAGCCTCACCACTTTTATAGCCTCGCTATTGTATATAGCCTGTCTTTTTACTGTTGTTTTATTTCTTTACCTACCTATTGTTCACCTAATACCTTTTTCGCACTATTGGTTAGAGCCTGTAAGTAAGCATTTCACTGTAAGGTCTACCTACACCTGTTGTATTCGGAACACGTGACAAATAAACTTTGATTTGATTTGACATGGTAATGTTCACTGAAATGATCAGTATGCAACTTGTTCACCAATATACAATATTGTCAACCCAATGATCTTAGTTATTTTACAAAAGACTTGCATTTCATGCTCCATCTTACTGCAAACAGTCCCTCTCTGTACTTGGTGCCATCCATCTTAACCCAGCTGGTAGAGTAAATGGCTTTCTGCATAGTGACCTGAAGTGACACTGCCAACGCATCACCACCAGTAAAATCACTCAGGGAAAATGCTTTCGTCGGCCCATACTCAGTATGTCACAATGGTGATGTCTCCCAGTAATGGCCTATAGCATATTGGTGTTTTTTGGCAAGGGTCTTAGTAATGTTCTGGAAGTTTTTGAGGGTGTTCTTCAAGAGTTTGTGCTTAGCCTCAAACATCATGCTACACATTCTGTATGTAATAAAGGACCGATTTGTCTTATGCATGCTGGGTAATGTATCATAAAGTGGTGTTTGGCTATCAAGTTTCTATGTGGGTACAACTGTTTGAAAAGTGTGTGATGTTCAATTATCAAATGCTTCAGATACACAGTCATGCCCTGGTTAAGAAAAGGGGAAAAAACAAGGTTGATTATTTGCAGAAAGATGAGCAGCGTATTCCAGTTCTCATTTCCTGGTGGAGCAACATCACCCAAATCAAGAGAACGTTTCTCACAAGACACAGAGGTTGAATAGAATTAAGTGCTGTTTCCACTGTTCTCTAGGTTGACTTTAGTTGGACGGTTTTTGAGCTCCAAGTACCCAGAGTCAAACGAGTAGATTCTAGAGAGAAGCACACGTTTCGATAATAATTTTCCAGAGACATATTCAAACACCAATTTTAACTCAAACTGAGCCACCCTTCAAGAATGTCATGCATTATGTCCTCAGAAAAATTACTACAAACATGGAAGTGCTGCAAACTATTTAGTTTAGAAATTGTCTTTACACCTGATTCAACCTTACACCTGCAACTGATTCAAATGCATTTCAAATTGATCTTTAACACGCAAGACAATCTTAGGGTCATCCTCACTGTAAACCGTCTGAGCATTAGACTTTTCTATCAAACTCAACCAGCAAAAGTAATGACCATTGAAGGACTCTGAAACCAAGGACTGTATGCATCCCCAAATTGTCTCCAGTTATTGGCAGATAATGCCAAAAGGCAAATTTACAGCATCACTCTTCAGTTATTTTACATCATTAACCAAGAGCTCTAAAATGGCATCAAAGACATATTTCTTTACATCTTGACAATGAATAATGACACTAAATAAATATTAATCACAGCAGAGTTAAACTTGGGTGGCAGATTCCTGAGGACAAAATAAATGGCGCATATCTTGTGAAAACCACGCTTGGATTCAAGCGGTTACCATAGAACAATTGGATCTGTAAAGCATTTCTATGTTTTGAAAACAAGGAATGATTCTTAAAGTAACTTCCATCACAAAAGTCTTCATAAGTGTATTCCACAGATGTATCCCTAGGTGCATTTTCCAATAACTTACAGATTTCAGAATTGAGACACATGAACGTCAACGTTTTCAGTATAGGAATATATACAAATTGTCTTTCACTGGGACTTGATCATACATGCCTGTTTATTTATTTCACCTGTTATCATATCTCACTCCCATCATATCTCACTTAGCATCGAATAGCCTCTGCGATATGCAACTTTTCAGGGAAGTTAGGAACCAATATACAAAGGCAGTTAGGAAAGCAATGGCTAGCTTTTTCAAACAGAAATTTGCATCCTATAGCACAAACTCCAAAAAGTTCTGGGACACTGTAAAGTCCATGGAGAATAAGAGCACCTCCTCCCAGCTGCCCACTGCACTGAGGCTAGGAAACACTGTCACCACCGATAAATCCATGATAATCGAGAATTTCAATAAGCATTTCTCTACGGCTGGCCATGCTTTCCACCTGTCTACCCATACCCCGGTCAACAGCTCTGCACCCCCCACAGCAACTTGCCCGAGCCTCCCCAATTTCTCCTTCACCCAAATCCAGATAGCTGATGTTCTGAAAGAGCTGCAAAATCTGGACCCCTACAAATGAGCCGGGCTAGGCAAGCTGGACCCTCTCTTTCTAAAATTATCCGCAGCAATTGTTGCGACCCCTATTACTAGCATGTTCAACCTCTCTTTCGTATCGTCTAAGATCCCCAAAGATTGGAAAGCTGCAGTAGTCATCCCCCTCTTCAAAGGGGGAGACACTCTAGACCCAAACTGTTACAGACCTATATCTATCCTACCCTGCCTTTCTAAGGTCTTCAAAAGCCAAGTTAACAAACAGATCACCGACCATTTCGAATCCCACCGTACCTTCTCCGCTATGCAATCTGGTTTCTGAGCTGGTCATGGGTGCACCTCAGCCACGCTCAAGGCCCTAAACAATATCATAACCACCATCGATAAACGACAATACTGTGCAGCCGTATTCATTGACCTGGCCAAGGCTTTCGACTCTGTCAATCACTGCATTCTTATCGGCAGACTCAACAGCCTTGGTTTCTCAAATGACTGCCTCGCCTGGTTCACCAACGACTTCTCAGACAGAGTTCAGTGTGTCAAATCGGAGGGCCTGTTGTCCGGACCTCTGGCAGTCTCTGTGGGGGTGCCACAGGGTTCAATTCTCAGGACGACTCTTTTCTCTGTATACATCAATGATGTCGCTCTTGTTGCTGGCGATTCTCTGATCCACCTCTACGCAGACGACACCGTTCTGTACACCTCTGGCCCTTCTTTGGACACTGTGCTAACAAACCTCCAGACGAGCTTCAATGACATACAACTCTCCTTCCGTGGCCTCCAACTGTTCTTAAATGCAAGTAAAACTAAATGCATGCTCTTCAACCGATCGCTGCACACACCTGCCTGCCCGTCCAGCATCACTACTCTGGACGGTTCTGACTTAGAATATGTGGACAACTACAAATACCTAGGTGTCTGGTTAGACTGTAAACTCTCCTTCGAGACTCACATTAAACATCTCCAATACAAAATTAAATCCAGAATTGGCTTCCTATTTCGTAACAAAGCATCCTTCACTCATGCTGCCAAACATACCCTTGTAAAACTGACTTTTCTACCGATCCTTGACTTCGGCAATGTAATTTACAAAATAGCCTCCAACACTCTACTCAGCAAATTGAATGCAGTCTATCACAGTGCCATCCGTTTTGTCACCAAAGCCCCATATACTACCCACCACTGCAACCTGTATGCTCTCGTTGGCTGGCCCTCGCTTCATATTCGCCGCCAAACCCACTGGCTTCAGGTCATCTATAGCTCTTTGCTAGGTAAAGCCCCGCTTTATCTCAGCTCACTGGTCACCATAGCAGCACCCTCTCGTAGCACGCGCTCCAGCAGGTATATCTCACGAGTCACCCCCAAAGCCAATTCCTTCTTTGGTCGCCTTTCCTTCCAGTTGTCTGCTGCCAATGACTGGAACGAATTGCAAAAATCACTGAAGCTGGAGACTCATATCTCCCTCACTAACTTTAAGCATTAGCTGTCAGAGCAGCTCACAGATCATTGCACCTTTACATAGTCCATCTGTAAATAGCCCACCCAGCTACCTCATCCCTATTTTGTTTTTTTTGCTCCTTTGCACCACAGTATCTCTTCTTGCACATTCATCTTCTGCACATTTATCACTCCAGTGTTTAATTGATAAATTGTTATTATTTTGCCACTATGGCCTATTTATTGCCTTACCTGCCTTATCTTACCTCATTTGCACACACTGTATACAGACCTTTCTATTGTGTTATTGACTGTATGTTTGTATATTCCATGTGTAACACTGTGTTGTTGTTTGTGTCACACTGCTTTGCCTTATCTTGGCCAGGTCGCAGTTGTAAACGAGAACTTGTTCTCAACTGGACTACCTGGTCAAATAAAGTTGAAAAAAAAACATCAGTATCATTTTTGAGGCTATCACATAGCACTACATTCTCATCTACTCCTCTATACATATATAATACTGTTTTAAATAATGATGTAGTAATAACTGCTTACTGTACCTCTTTCCACTGTTCTCCACAGTGACCTGCTCAAAGGGTTCCAGGACTCTGCACTCCTCCTCCACCACCTCCCATTCCTCTTGGGTCAGAGCATCAACAGGTGCATTGACAATGGCCAGGGTAGAGATGATGGCATCCTTTGACTCAAGAAACCGCTTCAACATATAAAATGCTGAATTCCACCTTGTAGTGCAGTCTTGTTTAGGCCTCAGCTCAGGCATCCCCATCTGGCGTTGTGTAGACTTTAGTTTTTCAGCACCTACTGTGCTCCTGTGGAAGTATTCCACAGCTGATTTCACTTTGTCCACAATGGGCTTCGTCACCTTCAGAGCATCTCTTACAATCAGCTTGATTGTGTGGGCAAGACATGGATGATGTGTCCATTTTAAAATGTTCATGGCTTTGGTTATGTTAGCTGCATTGTCGCTAGTGTTGTAGCCACCACCTCCACACGTGGAGATGCATCCACTCAGTGCAGTCTTGTACTACTCGCAGTTGTAATAGAGAACTTGTTCTCAACTGGCCTACCTGGTAAAAAAAAAAACAGACCACCTTTTTTCAAAAAACTGTTGAAAAACAGACCACCTTTTTTTTCTCCATCTACTTGCCATTTTCTGGCCCCTCTCAACAGTTCCTCTGCCAAGTTCTCGGAGGTGTGTCTGTCGCTGAACTCAAAGCAGTCCAGAAGATAGTTAGCCATCAAAAAATCTTAATTTAAGTGGTATGTAACCGACATGTAAGAAGTGGTTACCCTTGATGTCCAGCAGTCAGAGGTAAGGCAAACTGCAGTAGCTTTTTGACTCTTTCCCGCACTGAAGCCTGTGTGCTCTCGTACAGTTGTGGAATAAGTGATTTTGAAAGGGTTTACCTGCTTGGAAATGTGTACATTGGATTTATACTACTGCTATAATTTCTAAAACCTCTGTCCTCCACGATTGGAAATCGGTGGCAATCATTTTAGCCAATGCAATATCAATTTGGCCTTGTTTTGCTACAGACATAGACTTTGGCATAAACTGGTTCATAGAAGACTGCGTTGCTGTGGGTCGTGGAGTAGGCCTACTTGACTGAGTGGATACATCTCCACGTGTGGAGGTGCTGGCTCCACCACTATCACTAGCAGGCCCGCTAGTTTCTCGAAGCTCCGCTACAGCTAGCTTCACAGTTGGGTGCACAGTTCGCATATGCCGGTGTAGGTTGTGCGTAGAACCGGCTTAATATGAGATTCTGTTTTGGCAAATACACTGTGCTCTAACATTGTCCACATTTTTAAAATGCATCCAAATGCTACTGTGCTTCCGACTAATTTTTCAGCTGTTGTTTTCACAGCTGTCCTTCCTCTCTCTCCTCGGCTGCTAAGTGTGAACGAGTTGGCTCAGCCCTCCCTCTGTCACACCCTGGCCTTAGTTATCTTTGTTTTCATTATTATTTTAGTTAGGTCAGGGTGTGACATGGGGAATGTATGTGTTTTGGTTTGTCTAGGGGTTGGTACGTTTAATGGGTCAGGGTCTTGTCTAGGTGTTTGTATGTCTATGGCTGCCTAGATTGGTTCTCAATTAGAGGCAGCTGTGGTTTATTGTCTCTGATTGAGAGCCATATTTAAGGCAGCCATAGGCATTTGGGTTTTGTGGGTAATTGTCTATGTTGAACGTTTGTTGCTTGTCTATGCACTTACGTCGTTAGCTTCACGGTCGTTTGTTGTTTTGTTTTGTTTAGTTTGTATTCAGTGTTCGTTTTTCATGTTTTTTCCCTTCTCTAAATAAAAGAGAATGTATTTTGCACGCCTTGGTCCTCTCTCTCACCCATAGACGATCGTGACAGAATTACCCACCATAACGGGACCAAGCAGCGTGTAAAGCAGCAACGGGAGCAGCGCATAAAGGATTCATGGACATGGGAGGAGATATTGGATGTAAAGGGACCTTGGGCTCAACCTGGAGAATATCGCCGCCCTCGTGAAGAGCTGGAGGCAGCTAAAGCCGAGAGGCGGCGGTATGAGGACGTAGCAGGGAAACAGGAGCAAAGACTGGACTACACTACGTGGGAGGAGATCGACAGGTGGGCGATAGACCCAGGGAGAATGCCGGAGCCCGCCTGGGATTCTCTGGCGCAGTGCGAGGAGGGATACCGGCGAATGGAGGCAGCACGACGACGCGGTAGGAAGCCTGTGAGTCAGCCCCAAGAATTTCTTGGGGGGGGGGGGGGGGGGGGGGGGGCTAAAAGGGAGTGTGGCGAAGTCAGGTAGGAGACCTGCGCCTACTCCCTGTACTTACCGTGGAGAGCGAGAGTACGGGCAGACACCGTGTTACGCAGTAGAGCGCATGGTGTCTCCTGTATGTGTTCATAGCCCGGTGCGGGTTATTCCACCTCCCCGCACTGGCAGGGCTAGATTGGGCATTGAGCCAGGTGCCATGAAGCCGGCTCAACGCGTCTGGTCTCCAGTGCGTCTCCTCGGGCCGGCATACATGGCACCAGCCTTACGCATGGTGTCCCCGGTTCGCCTACATAGCCCGGTGCGGGTTATTCCACCTCCCCGCACTGGTCGGGCGACGGGGAGCATACAACCAGGTAAGGCTCAGTGCTCAAGGGAGCCAGTACGCCTGTACGGTCCGGTATTTCCGGCGCCACCTCCCTGCCCCAGCCCAGTACCACCAGTGCCTACACCACGCAACAACCTTCCTATGCGTCTCCAGAGACCTGTTCCTCCTCCACGCACTAGCCCTATGGTGCGTGTCTCCAGCCCATTACCACCAGTGCCTACACCACGCACCAAGCCTCCTGTGTGTCCCCAGAGTCCTGTGCGTCCTGTTGCTGCTCCCCGCACTAGCCCTCCTTAGCCCGGTACCTCCAGTTCCGGCACCACGCACCAGGCATACAGTGTGCCTCAGCCGGCCAGAGCTGCCCGTCTGCCGAGCACCGTCAGAGCCGCCCGTCTGCCGAGCACCGTCAGAGCCGCCCGTCTGCCGAGCACCGTCAGAGCCGCCCGTCTGCCGAGCACCGTCAGAGCCGCCCGTCTGCCGAGCACCGTCAGAGCCGCCCGTCTGCCGAGCACCGTCAGAGCCGTCCGCCAGACAGGATCAGCCCGAGCCGTCCGCCAGACAGGATCAGCCCGAGCCGCCCGCCAGACAGGATCAGCCCGAGCCGTCCGCCAGACAGGATCAGCCCGAGCCGCCCGCCAGACAGGATCAGCCCGAGCCGCCCGCCAGACAGGATCAGCCCGAGCCGCCCGCCAGACAGGATCAGCCCGAGCCGTCCGCCAGACAGGATCAGCCCGAGCCGCCCGCCAGACAGGATCAGCCCGAGCCGCCCGCCAGACAGGATCAGCCCGAGCCGCCCGCCAGACAGGATCAGCCCGAGCCGCCCGCCAGCCATGAGCAGCCAGAGCCGCCCGCCAGCCATGAGCAGCCAGAGTCGCCCGCCAGCCATGAGCAGCCAGAGTCGCCCGCCAGCCATGAGCAGCCAGAGTCGCCCGCCAGCCATGAGCAGCCAGAGTCGCCCGCCAGCCATGAGCAGCCAGAGTCGCCCGCCAGCCATGAGCAGCCAGTCGCCCGCCAGCCATGAGCAGCCAGAGTCGCCCGCCAGCCATGAGCAGCCAGAGTCGCCCGCCAGCCATGAGCAGCCAGAGTCGCCCGCCAGCCATGAGCAGCCAGAGTCGCCCGCCAGCCATGAGCAGCCAGAGTCGCCCGCCAGCCATGAGCAGCCAGAGTCGCCCGCCAGCCATGAGCAGCCAGAGTCGCCCGCCAGCCATGAGCAGCCAGAGTCGCCCGCCAGCCATGAGCAGCCAGAGTCGCCAGCCAGCCATGCGCAGCCAGAGTTGCCAGCCAGCCAGGATCTTCTAAAGCCGCCAGTCAGCCAGGATCTACCAGAGCCACCAAAGCGGGTATTGACAATGGTGGAGTGGGGGCCACGTCCCCGCACCCGAGCCGCCGCCATAATAAGGCCCACCCCGGACCCTCCCCTTCAATGTCAGGTTTTGTGGTCGGAGTCCGCACCTTTGGGGGGGGGGGTACTGTCACACCCTGGCCTTAGTTATCTTTGTTTTCATTATTATTTTAGTTAGGTCAGGGTGTGACATGGGGAATGTATGTGTTTTGGTTTGTCTAGGGGTTTGAACGTTTAATGGGTCAGGGTCTTGTCTAGGTGTTTGTATGTCTATGGCTGCCTAGATTGGTTCTCAATTAGAGGCAGCTGTGGTTTATTGTCTCTGATTGAGAGCCATATTTAAGGCAGCCATAGGCATTTGGGTTTTGTGGGTAATTGTCTATGTTGAACGTTTGTTGCTTGTCTATGCACTTACGTCGTTAGCTTCACGGTCGTTTGTTGTTTTGTTTAGTTTGTATTCAGTGTTCGTTTTTCGTGTTTTTTCCCTTCTCTAAATAAAAGAGACTGTATTTTGCACACGCTGCGCCTTGGTCCTCTCTCTCACCCATAGACGATCGTGACACCCTCACGCATCTTTGGTTCATTGGTTGACACTGTGTATCTGATTGACAGGAACAACAGGTTAGTCTGAGCAGACAGTCAGAACGAATGTGCGCTTGAGCATTTAGGCCTATATTATTTTATTTCATTTTTCGTTCTTTGAATTAGTTAATTCTATTAAATTTAAATATTTTGATTATTCATATCTTAATTTTTATTTATTTTTATAAATAGATTTGGGTCTTTTGATATGCAAGCCGGCTCCCAACGTTCACCTACAAGAGCCGGCTCTTAGAGCCGACTCGTTCGCGAACGACCCATCACTATAATGTATTTAACGCAGTTAAAAAATGAGCGTGGACCCATAGGCGGAAATCCCGGGGGGGATGGGGGGGACACGACCATAGTAACGATTCACTCCGTGGTGCTGAAAAGAAAGCTCTGTAGTTGGGACAGCTTTATGTACCCCTCAACAGTTTGTGGTCACCGTTATAGTGCTATGAATGTATTGCTTAGTGTGGTGTTGTGTAGTGGCTTTGCAATAGGCGGAAATCCCACGACCCCCCCATCCTGGGAAAAATATGATTTGTCCCCCCCAATATATCACTGTAAACATAACTATGTAATTTCAATAATATTAATAATACGCAATGAAAGCACTTATGCTGAATATAGACACTTAATAGCGCGTTTCTAAGTTTCAAAAGATTGCGACCACCCCGCCCTTTGCCTCACAATGGTTTGATCCACTGCCAGTTCCTTATCTGGCAGGTAACAGAGGGTTCGTATCTACTGTCTGAAAGGCACTCAATGCACGTAACTGACGTGAGGTTAGTCCAGTCAATCGCGCCATAGCAATGTATTTTTTTTTAGATGTTGGCAGGGTTTACACACACACTAGCTGAGTTTGCAGAGCTCGTGGGCAAACATAAACTATTAAGCTAGCTAGTACCTATTCCATTTATGTGGCGTCGTCAAATATGGAATCTTTGCTATGGTCAGTTTATTCCAAGATCAGCATGCAGCTGTAGTGCTTCGAAGTCCCCGTGATAAGGTTAGCGATAAACTTAAGTCCAAACTGAACAGAACAGAACTACACTCTCTTATACCATTGTCTTAAATATATTTAATGGTCTCGTTGCAAAAGTTAAATTGTCGCTATGGGACTTTGAAGTACATGTGTGCCGATCTTGGAGTAAACTGACGATAGCAAAAATTATAGCAAACACCACAGAAACGGAATTGGTGCTCGCTAGCTTTGCAAATTCAGCTATTGTTGGAAGCCAGCCAATATGAAACAAACTATATTAAAATCACCAAAGGTTGCAGCATATGTTGTGTAAATGGTGAACTCATACAGCTGTCAACTCTTGTCACTGCAATCCGTTTCACATTTGCTAGTTACCTTTTAGATCGAAGCACATATAGAATGATAGAAGATAAGATGATAGAAGCCCATCTCCTACTGTAAATAACCTGTGTGTGTGTTTGTGCAGCTAGCCAGCCTGCCAGATAGAAAAATGTCAGAAAAAAGTTAAAATACAGACATCAGAGTATTTTTCAGTACACCAAAACGCAAAGTAAGAACTCTAGTAGCCTAATATCTCAAAGACTAGTTGATAAAATGTTCATTAGAAAGAAGTGAAATGCTAATGGAAATGTTTCACAATGATGTCATTAGGCAGAGCAGGCAACAGATGGCACACAGACAGCAGAGCTGGGGACAGATATGCAGGGACAGACTGGCAGAGACAGGGAGTCTCAGGTAAGTTTGTTGAGTCTTTGTTTGGCAACATTATGAAATTATCTCTCTTTTTTAGACTTGTAAAATAGGGACATAATTGGAAAATGCCATGGATACCCCCACTCTCAATTTAAACTGGTGACTGAACCAAGATTTGTTTACGGCAATGGTATTGCTGTTGTGATTAATTGTGTTGTTTTGGGTACCGGTAGTTAGGAGTACGGCAAACACCTTATTTATTTTCTAGGAGACAGACTGTGAGTCAGTGAGGGTGGTGAAAGGGAAAGAGCCAAGGAGAGAGACTTCAGAGGACAGTGTCACAGCCACGGCAGGACCAGGTGTCCCTTGTTGCCAGCAGCACCAGTATAGGGGACAGTGGCACAGCATTGTCCAGTTACCTCAGTGATGGCACAAAACTATATCAGCCACACCCACAATTTATAGAACTGCAAACTCTTGCCAACAGAGTGTTGACATTTCAAGAGAGATGGTTTCGCGATTTCCCCTGGCTACATTATAATCCATCAGTAAAATGAGTGTTGTGTTTTCACTGTAGCCAAGGGTTTTCAAGCCAGCCATCTTTTGGCCAAAGAGCAGATGCTGCCTTCATTAGTGCAGGATTTAGGTACTGGAGAAAAGCCATTGACAAATTCACAGCACATCAAAACTGCCAAACCCACCGCCACTTTGTAACTGTAACAGCACACCAGCTAAATCCAATCAGTGTCCAGTTATCCAGCACGTGGGGTAAACAGCAGGAGGACGCAAGCTACCTTGCACTGTATGAGAAAGCAACAACATTGATTGAATCCATTGAGTCACACTCAAGACGATTTGCTGGCAAAGCAGTGGATCACTATAGGGCAGAATTTTTTTAAGTGTTGGATGGTGTGGAGGTTCAGTTTGGCGACCGTTTTGACCAGGACAGTATAAACGTCCTGCACAAGTTGGAAAGAGCGCTTCTTATGGGGGAGTTGGATGAGTCTCTAGATCAGTACCCTGAGCTAAACATAGATTCTCTTTCAGTGCAGATCCCTCTCTTTCACAACAAATACCCCTGTAGCAGCAGTGGAGAGGCAGCAGAGGTCCTCAGGAGGCTTCCAGTGGAGGTGCGGGGGTTGGTTGACCAAGTTGAGGTGCAGATCAGAATTTTGTCTGTAATGTACATAAAGACAGGCTGGACAGTCTCAAGAGGGAAAATATCTGCCAGCAATTTGTTGGATCCATTGAAACCCTCAAACATATGTTCGGTTCTTTTGTTCAGTAGTGTGTATAGCAGTGGTTCTCAACCTTTTTTGAGTACTGGAACCCCTGCATATTTTGAGGAAAGGCAGGCAAGGTTTTGAGTGGTCCTCAGGGACCTCCACCCCCTCTATATTATATGTAAAGTCACTGGAATCCTTGTGCTGAATACGTTCATACACACCTTGACATTACACCAGGGACCCCTAGGGGTCCACCTACCCTGTTTGAGAACCCCTGGTGTATAGTATGATATTTGTTATTTTGTTTAGTAGTTTTTAGTACATGACAGTACACTTACTAATTATTTATTTTATTTAAAATTGCATACGTTGTGTGACATACTTGTCCATAGCTGTTGTTTGAAGAGTTGAGACACTGACTGAACAATAACTAAGTATTTCTGAAGGATATTTTGTTTGATTTGTTTGGGTTTTTCATTGAAGTAGTTATTTTGCTTAGAACTGTACTTATTCTGAGCGTTTTGTTCTTGTAAAGATGTTGTAATAGACTCAAACCACATATTTAATGACTATATAAATTAATCAGAAAAGGTTAAATAAAAAGGTCAGTTCAGTGCGGAGACCAACTTTGTTCTCAATGGAGATTATTTTAGACGAGATCACACCATGTTCATTGTATTTATGAAAACTGCACCCATACAGTGTACAGTACCATTACCACCTACTGACCTTGCTTGGTATTGTTGGTTGTAAATACAAATACCTGCATACATACTGGACTGATAAGGAACACTGCTATAACTATTATTAGAAGTAGTATTATAAAGATTTAAACATTTTAACAAGTTGGGACAACCCTTCAGTTAACTACTGTACCTATCAATTATCCAGTAATAGTAATTATGGTTCCTCAATATACATTTAACATATTACATTTAACATATTACATTTAACATATTACAACGTAGGCTATGTGTTACAGCACTACTTTTGGTATCCCCCTCAGGAATTGCTCTTGAGAAAATTTAATGTAATTGTCCCCTCCAAAGTTGATATCAGATTTTCGCCCCTGCGTGGACCAGAATGAGGCTCGCTTCTCACTATATTGTTCCTGCACTTAGGAATTGCATTCTTCAGAGGATGTTTTTATAATTTATGTGCAGATAATCAACATCTGGAGTTCAAAAAGCAGTAGCAAAAATGTTAGAATCAGGGAGCCAAATTAACGTCTCATTCACATACGCGATTCGCTTCCGGTGATTACCCAAAAAGAGCTGATCGTTCGCAAAAGGCCCATCACTACTGGTTACACACTGAGTGATGGACAAACACCCGCACCACACAGACAGAAAGGGGCAATAATGACGGAAATTGATTGGCAGATAGTGTTGGGCTTTTAAGCCAATAGTGGATTAACAGGGGTGGGATAATGTTAGTATTTTGTTGGTAAAATAGTAGCTGGGAACTTGCGGTGTCTGACACGTGTTTGACAGTTTACGGTGGAACACATGGAATTGCATGTACTTTCAGAATTGTTTGGCGAGCTACTCATAGGTGGTCTGCGAGCTACTGGTATATATTTATGACAAACCACTTATATTATGTCCTCTACCGTTAGCAACTCATTTCATTTCTAGGGTACATTAGTGTAAATTAAATTGGCTGAGAACAGAACTACCGGAACGTTACTTTTGTACCTGCCGACACTGCGGGAGAAATACAGTCTTTGGACAGAAATAACAGCTGGCGAGAAGTGCACAATATCTGTCTTATCTCCATATTTCTGGTTTGTAATGCTCCTTACTTTGAACAAATGTACTATCAGCCATCATTTCATGTTTGTGTCAATTTGAATAATTAATGCTATATGTTCCATGAAAATGAACCATGCCTCAACATCTCAAGGTTGAGCAAACACAATATTTTGCCTTGCAATATTAATCGCAGTAAAAACAGATAATGGCTATATTAACCATACTTTTCTCCTCTCACTTGAATGGAAATATAGTAGGAGATGTTTTCATTATTTTAATGACTATTCATGCTTAGCCCTACCAATCAGGTTGCCACGCCCTGGCCTTAGTATTCTTTGTTTTCTTTATTATTTTAGTTAGGTCAGGGTGTGACATGGGGAATGTATGTGTTTTTGTAGTGTCTAGGGTGGTTGTAAGGTTTAGGGCACAGGTGTCAAACTCATTCCACGGGGGGCCGAGTGTCTGCGGGTTTTCGCTCCTCCCTTATACTTGATTGATGAATTAACATCACTAATTAGTTAGGAACTCCCCACACCTGGTTGTCTAGGGCTTTATTGAAAGGAAAAACCAAAAACCTGCAGACACTAGGCCCTCCGTGGAATGAGTTTGACACCCCTGGTTTAGGGGGTTTATTAGAGTAGTTGGGTTTATGTTTAGTATAGTATTCTAGCTGTGTCTATGGTTGAGTGTAGGTATCTAGGAAAGTCTATGGTTGCCTGAATTGGGTCTCAATTAGAGACAGCTGGTTATTGTTGTCTCTGATTGGGAGCCATATTTAAGGTAACCATAGGCTTTAGCTGTTTGTGGGGAATTGTCTATGTTGAACGTAAGTAGCTTGTGTGTGCACGTTCGTTTGTAGCGTCACGGTCGTTTGGTATAGTTTGTATAAGTGTTTTGTTTCGTGGTCATCTTCGTCGGTCACAATAAAAGAAGCTGGAGAGCTGGAGGCGCAGCGGGATATGTATTCATATCCCGCTGCGCCTTGGTCCGTCTCTCCACACGATCGTGACACAGGTGTGCTCCAGCTGTCCTTGTCATTTGAGCTACTCATGTCCTGATAGAGAATAAATATGTTTATTCTCTTCACAAATGGCAAACTAATCATACTAAACTAACCATGGCTTCACATAAGGTAATTGACCCCCAGAATCATAAAGATACATATGTTTAACCACTGACCTAAAAGAAGCAGAAGTAAATTGATTAAGGCATGATTATAATGTAATGTTCAAACATTCAGTCACTTGTTGATATTTCGCTAACATAAAAGCAATATGAACTAGAGGAGACAAATGGCCTGTGCTTAAACTTGACTTTATTGCAGGTCATCAGTTCAGCCAAAATAAGGAGTCTATTACTTCAGTCCTTCATTAGTTTTCACTTCTTGTTACCTGGTAAATAACCACCAACAACAATAAGGTGAGAACCATCCATGTCAGCCAGGCCCATCTTTTTAAAGAAACACCATTTATTTCAATCTCTAGTTCAGTAAAATAAGTAGTTTAGTTCTGGTTAGAAAATAATCCAGAATTCTGGTAAACAGCGCCACACTCAGGCAGTAAACGTAATGTTATATTCTCAGACAGACCCATATTTTCAAAGAAAACACAATTGAATTATATCTATTTGAGCAGAATAAACAGTAGAATAAGTAGTAGCATGCGTAAAATCACTGAGGAAGCCATACCAAGTCAGTAAACAAGTCATATTACAATCTATGTTTCTACAATTGCGTTGTTTGCTCTATAACCCAAATCGTCCATACACCACCTTCATATACAATAAGGCTGTGACAACTAAAAAGACACATACGTTTAGTCAGCATGCCAATTGCACGCTCCCTCAACTTGAGACATCTGTGGCATTGTGTTGTGTGACAAAGCTGCACATTTTAGTGGCCTTTTATTGTCCCCCAGCACAAGGTGCACCTGTGTAATGAGCATGCTGTCTAATCGGCTTCTTAATATGCCACACCGGTCAGGTGGATGGATTATCTTGACAAAGGATAAAATGCTCAGTAACAGGGATGTAAACACATTTGTTCCCCAAATTTGAGTGAAATAAGCTTTTTGTGCATATGGACAATTTTTGGGATCTTTTACTTCAGCTCATGAAACATGCGACCAACACTTTAGATGTTGCGTTTATATTTTTGTTCAGTGTATCTACGTGCTCTCCTCCTCTTACCGTTTCACCTCACTTGTGGAATTCAGTGAACAACACACCAGCTGTCTGTGACCAGGTGAAAAAAAACTTTCCAAGCCAAACCTTCATATCCTGACCCCTCACCACTTCACACAGCCTACGTGGTTGTCACGTCATAGTGGACATACTAGAACTAACTCGTTAGTAGCCCTCTACAATTATGCCTTACAGTCCGAAAACAGTTTAGCAGTTGCGCCGGTGGCAATAAATTAATACAATCAAAAGCTTACCTTGACTTGGAAGAGTTCCGGTGTTGGATAGCCAGAGCCAGCTAACATAGCATCCCTCTCTGTTTGAGCCGGGTGCTTGAGTAGGATAAACTAGGTAGCTATATTTGCTTGCTAAGTGAAAGTTTAAAAAAATACAACCAAATATAGCTAGCTCTCTGTCTCTCGTCTCCTTAATTTTGGAAGAAATACATTTGTTAAACTGTTCAACTATTGTCTTTCTCTCTCTGAGTCAACTACTTACCACATTTTATGCACTGCAGTACTAGCTAGCTGTAGCTTATGGTTTCAGTACTAAATTCCTTCTCTGATTCTGTGATTGGGTGGACAACATGTCAGTTCATGCTGCAAGAGCTCTGATAGGTTGAAGAATGTCCTCCGGAAGTTGTTATTACTGTATAAGTCTATGGAAGGGAGAGAGATCCATGAGCCTCCTAGGTTTTGTACTGAAGTCAATGTATCCAGAAGAGGACAAAATCTAGCTGTTCTCTGGCTACACCATGGTGCTAGCCTACAGAGTGATGTTGAGGCTACTGTAGTCCTTTGCAAAACAGTGAGTTTTAATCAATTATTTGGTGACTTGAATATATTTAGTATAGTTTTATCTAAAAATGTTTCACTGTTTTTATTTTTCTGAAAATCACTGGAGGATGGTCCTCCACTTCCTCCTCTGAGGAGCCTCCACTGCTCAATGGTACTGATATTACAAGTAAAACTAAAAATGTGGACTCTACTTTTAGACTAGCTGAATGCCAATGGCATCCTCCTATCTTTCATGTTGGCAAAACGGTCTATGGCTCTGTAATACAGTACACTTACAAATGTTGTTGTCATAGACTACCTAGCTAACATTCTTGCTTGGCACCCATAAATACATGCCACTGAAAATAAGTCGTTTTGTTGTGATCACAAGAATAAAATCCAAACAATTCAGGTAAAGAGCGTCAGTCAGGCAGAAAAGTGAGAACAATTAGTTTCCCTGGCAGATATAACTGCTACTTAGAAATACTATAGCATTACATCAATAGATGCCTTTACCTTTGACAAATACATCTCAGTGTGAAAAGGCGTCCCATTTCTCTGTTTTGTCAACGAACTGAATATATTCCAAATACTGGTTGTAACCAGATGACCCAACTAATTTAGATAGCCTCATGTCCTCCTTTGGTATGTTCTATTGCGAACTGTCTGGGACTCGTTTCCCTGTTCGCGATATTGTACTTATTAAATGAAAGACGAAATTAACTACAATACACTGGTTTCAAATATATTAGCATAACCAGTCTACACAGAACCACAGCAGGCCCGTAGTAAAATGAGATGTTTTTTGTATTAAAACGTGTCCCAGTGCAACATGCCTAGCTCTGCCCACTGGGGCGTGGCTTACGGAGGGCTTTTTTAAATTAGCGCACGAATCACCGTATTTCAACCGACGGGAGTTATCTCCGGCTCCCCCACTACTTCAGTTGATTTACTTAACATTTTTGCTTTAGACCTGCGAGACCAAGTAGGTGTAATTCCGACCATCACGAGCTAGGTTTCAATCCAATTGGCGACATATTTTCATGCTAATATTCTAAAATCCTTCAAATTGACTCGTCGCAGAATAAAAGGCTGTGCACGTAGTGCAAATAAAAATTACATTTTGCGGTTAAACTCACATGTACCGAATAAAAAATATAAGTTAAATGGGTTGCCATCGTATTTTCAACTACTGGTGGTTCTCACAAAAAATGTTGCCATATGTAATCTGAAATTGTCTCGTGCGTTCTATCTGTACGCGGTTGGCTAGAGCGCACGTATAGCCTACAACATCATGAGATAATTAGTATTATGGACAAAATTCAGATGTTTATTTTTATTTGTAAAACAGCAGCCAAGCATCATGTTTCCAGAATAATACCCTCGATATTTATTGGAAAGGAGCATCAAGCTCATCACCTTGCACTTTCACCACGCTGTGAATGAAGTTCATCATAAATGATTTCATCTGTAGCCTGATAAACTGCATGCTTTCCCGACGAGTGGTAGTGTGAGGACTACACAACCAGAGTGACCACATTTAAAATACACAAATGCGGGACACCAGCATGGTTTTGCGGGACAATGTAGTCTACATTAATAAAAACGTTTGAATAAAAAGGGTCTGGAGAGAAATAATACTGTAAATGACGTCATCTTTTTTCTAAGTTTGAACCGTTATTGAATATCACTATAGAATATGCATACAATTGCAGACACATTTTTAATACCCTCAAATACCTAATTTCAAAATAGGGCATGGCATCATAACTGTCGATCGTGAATGATAATTCTTCACGTTTTGCCAGTGAAATGTTCAAACCGTGTCTGCATGCCAATCATTTGATCTCAATAAGATTCATGGAAATATGCATTGAGATCTTCTTGAGTTACTGTTTCATGAAAACAAGGAGCAGGTGTTAGGTATGGTGCATGGTTGGAATGTTTCAGTTTTCCCCCAATTGTGTCATACTGTAAACTTTCGGTGGCTGTTATAAAGATGGACATCCCATGGAAATTCAGTAATTCCCTGACACACACAGAGAACCTAAGTAGGCAACATATTGAAACAATTCTTCTCGGTAGAGAACTTGCCAACAGGAAGCTAGCTGGTTTTGAACTGCGGTCTCGTAGTTACAATAATACATATCGTTCTGATAAGAACAGTACTTCTCATTGTCAGATGATCCCAAAAGAGGAACCAAGAAAACAAACACATCTCAATATGCAAATAAGTGTTCTCAGATGCATATACGATAATATCTACCCTGGATACCAGTCTGTTTGTGCTAATATGCCACTCTTGTACGACAAATATAAATATAACTACTAATCATGTTAGCACAAAACAGTTCTGGATTAATGAAATGGCCACCAGACTATTACATTGACCCCCCCCCCCCCATTTGTTATGTACACTGCTGCTACTCGCTGTTTATTATGTATGTACTCACTTCACTCCTACCTACATGTACATATTGCCGCACACTGACTCGGTACCGGCATCCCCTGTATATAGCCTCGTTGTTATTTTGTGTTACTTTTTTTTTTTTTTTCTTGCGTTTATTTGGTAAACATTTTCTTAACTCTTCTTGAACTGCACTGCTGGTTAAGGGATTGTAAGTAAGCATTTCATGGTAAGGTCTACACTTGTTGTATTCGGCGCATGTGACAAAGTTTGATTTGATTTCAGACTAACTGAGATAATAACAGAACATTGCCCACATCTGTTCATGCAAAAAGTATGTACAGTAGGTAATCTATTTGTATAACTTGGGACATACTGTTGAAACCCCCCATCGTTTCTTTCTAGAGTGGTAAAAGTGACGTGAGAGTCATACGCATGTGGGGGAAGTTGTGGGGTGTTTTTCCTCACCGTTGCGGGGAACTGCAAGAGGTGTTAAATACTAGAGGGTTTAATTAAATATCACTTTGACAGAAGCCATGAAGTCAGGCTTTTGATCTCTCAAACATTATGGATATTCTGGGTTCACTACTAATCATTTTGCTGGGTACTATCACAGGTACAGAATTCTACTCTATGATTTTTTAAATAATATGAATTATATTATGTGTAGGTATAAAGTACAGTATATCCCATTATTGGTATACCAAAAAAATATATAAAAACGTTCAAAATGTGATCCTGCTGTTCCTCTGTCTTTAGGGACCAGGGCAAATGTCCATCCAATAGACAAATATGGGTTGAAGGGCGGTGCAGTGTGTTTGACAGTTAGAGAAAACCCTCTTCAAGAGATGGCGATGAAATGGATAACTGATGGCAATGTAATAGCTGCGAGGGAAGAAGTTTCTCCTCGATACAAGGAGAGGGTCGATTATAACTCCACAGACCACTCTCTTTGTCTCAGGAAACTGGAACAAACAGATACTGGAATCTACATTGCATATAATGTTAAGAAATGGAAGGAGATAAAAATAATCAAATATAATTTGATGGTCCAAGGTAAGTTTTGTAAAGGCTTTTTTACATTCCACTCATTAGCTACGTTTCCATAGATTTGTCCTGTAATTTTGTTTGTCAACATTTAGAAAGTTCGCATATAAAATAGACAATTGCCTGCTACCAGTGGTGTAAAGTACTTAAGGAAAACTACTTTAAAGTACAACTTAATATTTTGGGGGGGTATCTGTACTTTACTATTTACATTTTTTATAAATTTTACTTCACTAAATTCCTGAAGAAAATAATAAACTTTTTACTCCATACATTTTCCCTGACACCCAAAAGCATACGTTACATTTTGAATGCTTAGCATGACAAGAAAATTGTCACGCACTTATCAAGAGAACATCCATGGTCATCCCGACTGACTCTGATCTGGCGGACTCACTAAACACACATGCTTCGTTTGTAAATTATGTCTGGGTGTTGGCGTGTGTCCCTGGCTAAAATGGTGCTGTCTGGCTTGCTTAATATAAGGAATTTTGAATAATTCATACCTTTACTTTTGTACTTAAGTATATTTGAGCAATTAGATTTACTTTTGATACTTATTTAAAATCAAATACTTTTAGACTTTTACTCAAGTAGGATTTTACTGCGTGACGTTTACATTAGTAATTTTCTATGAAGGTATTTTTACTTTTTCTCAAGTAAGACAATTGGGTACTTTTCCCACCACTGCTTGCTACCGTGCATTTTCATTGAACTGTCGATGACATCACACCTAAACAAATATAAATTCTACGCAAAAAACCTAGATAAATTAAAATGAAGTGGCTGAACTGTTTCCAATATCCATTTAGACAAATTGCGCATTAATACATTGGCGACAGCCTGTATGCCCTACCACCTATCTGTTTAATCTCTCAGGTAGCCTGCAAAAGACAGCATGGATAGAATGCAATAATTTACTCTTTTTGCCATATTCTAATAATTATCATGTGCCAACGTATCTCCACGGTCCGTGCCATGGTGAAACTTACACTGCTGTAGATCTGAAATAACGTAGTGGTTAAACTTGCATCCAGACAATCAGGAAAGCAAGGTTTAGCAATTCAGGCATTCTCCAAAAGTCAAGACAATCCTTTTCCTGCAAGGAAACATTATTTTATAGTTTAAAAATAGATTTAGCAAGCAGTAGACATTTAGAATGAAATGTTATGTGACGACTGTATCACATAACAGGCTGAATCACAACCGGCCACGATTGGGAGTCCCAGGCGGCGCACAATTGGCCCAGCGTCATCCGGTGTAGGCAGTCATTGTAAATAATAATTTGTTCTTAACTGACTTGCCTAGTTAATTAAAGGTTACATAAACAAATACAAATGACATCACTTGCCCGCTTGCCTTAAATTATTCGGCAATGATGATTTATATGAAAACACCGTTTCCGTCATCATTTGTTGCAAAAAAGAAAGTTAGAAAAAATAAATACCATCCGTTTCGAAAGGATACCATTTTTGTCGATCTTTAGAATATTTATCTCGTAGCTGCCTTTCCATTACACATGTTTTTTTTTTATTGCTTTTGTCGAATTAACCTGAAAATGCAAACATGCCTACTGTCACCTGCTTGGTTTGATGAATGATCTTTTAGGACATCTTAACATTTTTTGTAAACTTTGATATTATCACTTATTTTAGAAGCTGTTTCCATACCAGTCATGGAGGTGGTGTCTCTCTCCTCCAACTATAGTGATGGAAGGTGCAATGTCACAGTGAACTGTTCAGTTACAGGTGTGTGGGTATTGTCTGTCTGTGATGGAGGTCAGTGCACACTGTCACAGCAGTCTCTTTCACACACCAGAGTCAACATCATCATCTCCAATGACAACGGGACTATCCAGTGCACTGGCAAAAATAACTTCAGTGCAGAGACCAACTCACAACGCATGGAGGACATATGTAAGTCTAATTTACTAGCTTCCACCTTCTGTGCATACCATTGTACATTTGTTTATCAAGAACGTTTTAATATCATTGCAGTAATTATAATTATATTACAGTTATATAATTTCCCATAAACAGAATAACAATATATGTGTGTGTGTATATGTAACCTCTCAGGTATAGGTGAGAAGAAGGGGAGACCTTCAACATTACCAGTTGGGACCATTATGGGCAGTGTTACTGGTGTAGTCTTCTTTGTTGGTGTGTTAGTTGGTGTAGGATGCATCATAACAACCAGAAGACGGCAATCCCCTAAAGAGCAGCAGTCAATGCAGGTACCCGCTCTGTCAATCATGTTTAACCCCCTAAAGTCGATGTCTATGCCCCCATCAAAACCTGTATGTTTAAGCTAGATATATCTGGGGTGTATTCATTACACAGTAGCAACCGGGTTTCTTAAACGGAAGCAAACGCAACGAAACGGGAGGGATCGACCTGAATTTGTCCAACAGAAACATTTTCTATTTGGCTAATGATTACACCCCTGCGTCTCAATCCACAACATCCGCCGATATCGGCCTTCCGCAGCTGCAGAGGAAGGTGGCAGAGCTACAGTGGTGTTTGTCAGAGCAGGACACATCCTAAAAAATGGTCTTCTCATGAAAACGTCCGAAGCGTCCCGAACAGTTTGGGCTATACACTACTATCCCCCCTCTGGAAAGATCACTCTCAAGAACACGATGGTGTTCTTCGGATTGCTCTAAGACCCCAACAAGCCTCACAAGACTCGTCTAAAGGTAACACAGTACCAATTAAAACAAATTTATGGAAATAGTTTTGTGCCTTTAAAAATGGGGGGTAAATTTGGGTAAAACACTTATGAGAAAGCTCAGGATTATATATTTTTTTATCTCTCATATCTGTTTTGCCATGTATGAATGTGTTATTCAACGCATTTCTTAGGGCCAATAGCAGTAACACCAAATTTCATCAAATATTTTTTTTTAAATAATTTTTTGATACATAAAGGGTTCCTAAAATTCAAAATGTAATAGCTAAATGATCCATGGTATGACCCTCTTAAAACAATTCAATATGTCAGCTTAGTAGAAACCCTGCCCCTAAGGGGACTTGTGAGAATGCTACAGTCTTTGTGGCGCAGAAGAAAGATCAGCGTGTCCCAAAACCAGAGGTTGTGAGATTAAATCCCAGATGGGGTCACATTGAAAAGTCAGTATTAAGTAATCATGTCAAATGTAATTGTATTTTTGTTCAACTTTGAGCAGTTGTTTTGGGCCCTGTACAGAGGCTAGTGACAGCGTCTAAGGTTCAGGGCAGGGTACCTGCTAGTGATGACTGTTTAACAGTCTGATGGCCTGGAGATAGAAGCTGTTTTTCAGTCTTTTGGTCCCAGCTTTGATGCACCTGTACTGTCTCTGCCTTCTAGATGGTAGCGGGGTGAACAGGCCGTGACTAGGTTGCTGAGGTCTTTGACCTTCTTGATCTTCCTGTTACTCCAGGTGCTGTGGTTGCGGGCGGTTCAGTTGCCGTACCAGGAGGTGATACAGCCCTACAGAATGCTTGCGATGGTGCATCTGTAGAAGTTTGTGAGGGTCTTAGGGGCCTGAGGTTGATGAGGTGCTGTCGCGCCTTCACCATACTGTTGGCGTAGAGGGACCATTTCTGGTCGTCAGCGATGTACACGGCAATAAGCTTTTGACCCTCTCCACTGCGGCCCGTCGATGTTGATGGGGGCATGCTGCTCTCTCTGCTGTCTCCTGTAGTCCACGTTCAGCTGCTTCGTTTTGTTGACGTTGAAGGAGAAGTTATTTTCCTGGCATCACTCCGCCAGGGCTTTCACCTCTTCCCTGGAGGCTGTCTCGTCATTGTTGGTAATCAGGCCTACCACTGTTGTGTCATCAGCAAAACCTTGATGATTGAGTTGGAGATGTGCGTAGCGACGGAGTGATGGGGGGTGAACAGGGAGTACAGGAGTGGGCTGAGTGTGCACCCCTGTGGGGGCCCCCGTGATGAGGATCAGCGTGGCGTATGTGTTGTTGCTTACCTTCACCACTTGGGGTTGGCCCGTCAGGAAGTCTAGGACACAGTTGCACAGGGAGGGGTTCAGGCCCAGGGCCCTGAGCTTAGTGATGAGCTTGGAGGGCACTATTGTGTTGAATGCTGAGCTGTAGTCGATAAACAGCATTCTCACAGGTTTTCCTTTTGTCCAGGTGGGATAGGGCAGTGTGCAGTGTTATGGCAATTGCGTCATCTGTGGACCTGTTGGGGTGGTATGCACATTGTAGTGGGTCTAGGCTGTTGCGTAAGGTGGAGGTGATATGATCCTCAACTAGCCCCTCAAAGCACTTCATAATGAGTGTTACCTTTGCTTTCTTGTGTACAGAACAATGGTGAACAACTTAAAGCAAGTGGGCACAACAGACTAGGAAAGGGAGAGATTGAATATGTCCGTAAACACTCCAGCCAGCTGTTCTGCACATGCTCTGAGGACGAGACTTGGGATGCTTTCTGGGCCGGCAGCCTTGCGAGGGTCTTACTCAGGTCGGCCAGAGAGATCAGGAGCACTCAATTCTGCTGAGCGGTCGGTGCCACATCAGCGACTCTGTGTTGTTTCTCACATTTCTCTTCTAACAGGCCGTTATTACAGAAGTTGACAACCCAGTGGCCGCTATACCAGGAAGACCAGAACCACAAAACACCCTTGGTTCTGAGGTGACATCTATCTACTACACTGCAGGCAGACCAGGAGCAGTACCAGCAGCAGCAGTAGAAGAACACCAACCAGTGGACAAAGGGTACACTTTACCAGAAGAAGGTACAGAACCACAGGCAGAGGCACTCTACAGCACTGTGCAGCAACCAGCAGTAGAAGAGCGCCACCTAGTGGACAAAGTGGGCTGTTCAAAAAGAGAGAGACCAGGACCACCTATGCCTTCTGAGGCAGAGCCTACATCGATCTACAGCACAGTACAGGAGCCAGCTATAGCACATCGCCACCCAGTGAACAAATATGGGAATTTTGTCAACAAACCAGACAAACTACCCTACTAAACTACCCCTCCATCCCCCTGATGTTACATTGACTAAGACTTGACATAGACTCAGATACCGAACAGCAAACACAGGGGAAGTTACAAAGAAGAGAGAATTATGATAATTTATTGTTTATTTTGTTTGGGTCTAATTTCATCCATATTTGAAGTGGCAATCTGTGATTGCTACATCAATTTTGGGGACTTTTAAATTAATTATATATAACTATTGGTTAATATAACTTATGTTTGTGTAATTCTAAACAGACACTGTATTGCTTCAAAACATAGTTATAACTATAATTTTGATGTCGTGAATGGTCAGTCCATAGCATCCATAGCCTCATCTATAAATTTAAGTATTACATTTCTCCAGACCCATCACTAAGCTGTTAACCTTAAAAAGGTGGCAGGATGATGGCATTCTTAGTATTTGAACTGCAGATTTCCCCTTTAATAATAAATCGTTATGCATACTGTGTTATTCTCTGTATATGAAAATGATAAAACATGCTGATTAATACAGCAGCACTTCACATGCTTTAAAATAAACATTATATACAAAACAAGGCAATTTTAAAATGGGGAGCCCATTCAATCAACTAATTGATGTATTGATTGGTCTTTCAATCAAACAAGCAATCAACAGTCAATCAATCAACCAACCATCTGAGCATGTCATTATTTTTCCATAATTATTTTTCTAATACATACGGTGTCTAATTGTTCATATTCTGAGAAATCATATTTACAAACATAACTATAAAAGGTATCCATCTTTCCATCTCAGTAACTGTCACATCCAGCTGGTTATGGGAAGCAACTACAGAGGTATGGCAGTAAATTATGGCTAAAATCGGAAGAATTTGTCCTGTGGACACAATCTGACATATCGGTGTGGCTGCAGTTCCAGATTTTCTGGATCCTGATTTGCCGTGGCTACAGATCGAGATTGCCAATTGATAACTTTTAATGTAGCTGCTGCCCACTCTGCTGCTCAGCGCTTCACTGCTGCTTCCTCTCCTTGATTGTTGATGATCGCCTTTGTCTTGAGTAGCCATAGAGATTGATAGAGAACTTGTGCCCAAAATCCCATTTTAGCATGGTCAGCGCCATTGAGGGCTTTCACCATTTTGAAGTAGTCAGCTGGCTGGGACTTATATGGGTTAAAACAGAGAGAACGCTGTAACCTTCATAATGGCCTTGAATATTTATTCAAATTGACACGTTTATTATTTATTTCAGCTGTTCAGGAATATGAGGCATAGGCTACATCATGAAGAGGGTGAGTAAATATAACACATTCGCAGAACGTCATCTGGATCCGTAGCTTTAAGTGGTTTTCAAAAACCTCTGTAGTCGTAGCCACAGCACTCAAATATAGCTAGTAGGCTACTCTGCGTTAACATTCAAATCATACATCATGGGTCGGTTTTCCTGGACACAGAATAAAACCTATTCCTGGACTATTATCTACTTTAAATAGAGAATCTCCATTTGATATTCTTCTTAGTCCAGGAGATTTAAATCTGTGTCTAGGAAACTAGCCTTTTATACTGTTCTACCCAACAATACGGTGGATTGTGCTGGTTACTCATTCAATACACTACATTTGGCTTCACTATGGAGTGGCTGCTGACTTTCACAGACTGCACGACTCTCACAGATTCTGTTAGATGGTTCGGCACATGGACAGTCAAACCAACAATTTTTATCTTTGGAACATTGTTGACCAAATAGGACACAGTTTTCTATTTCACCTTTAGGCCCATGGTTATTTGGCTCATTGGAGTCCCAGTACCTAGAAAAGGGAGAAGAGAACCCATTACTCCATAAAGTATGTCCCAGCAGAAGGAAATATTTTCTGCCAAATTGTAACGGCTGTCGTCTTCCTCGTCAGAGGAGGATAAGTTAGAAGGATCGGAGGACCAATGCGCAGCGTGGTAATTGTTCATCTTACTTTAATAAAGGTGAACACTCAAAACACAAAACAACAAAAGTGACAACCGAAACAGTTCTATCTGGTGCAGACACACAAAGACTGAAAACAACCACCCACAAAACCCAACACAACAGGCTACCTAAATATGGTTCCCAATCAGAGACAACACAAACATCTGCCTCTGATTGAGAACCATATCAGGCCAAACACAGAAATTGGAAAACATAGAAATACAAACATAGACTGCCCACCCCAACTCACGCCCTGACCATACTAAATCAAGACAAAACAAGGGAAATAAAGGTCAGAACGTGACACAAATATGTTGACACTTTTCTTGAATAATTTACTATTGCTTCTAAAATACGTTAAAATTTAGACATCTGGTCTTCACACATTGTTATTGGATTTTATATATTTTTTAATTTAAGTACACAGTGTGGTTCTTGAAAGGTTAAGGTTGACTGTTTTGCCCAGACAAGGTTTACGAGGACATAATCAGAGAATCATAGTACTGTTATTAATACAGAAAGGTACTCTGTCTGCAGGACATAAGAGTGGAAATACTGGAGACAGAAACCATGTTATTTTTCTTGAATATATCATATCGATTTTTATTTATTTCACTAGGCAAGTCAGTTAAGAACAAATTCTTATTTACAATGATGGCTACCAGGGAACAGTGGGTTAACTGCCTTGTTCAGTGCCAGAACAACAGATTTTTACCTTGTCAGCTTGGGGATTCAATCCAGCAACCTTTCCATTACATGCCCAACGCTCTAACCACTTGGATACCTGCCGCCCCAAATACAGTGCATTCGGGAAAGTACTCAGACCACTTGATTTTAGTAGTTACAATTCCAACTATTGCATCCTGCAAGATACTGTTGTTAATTATACAACTTCCATTTTTGCAAAAGCTGAGATGCTGAAATATTTTTTAGATTCAAGTGAAGTAGTGTGAATAAATGGTTAATGGTAACGGAGACCCTGGGAGACGAGAAACAGGTGCATAACCAATGCCTCCTGGGGAATGGAACTAAGGGAGTGACAGATATGGGAGGTAATCAGTGAAATGTAAGAGAGGCCTGTTTGTTCTACATAGTACATTTCTAACTGAAGATTTGTAAACATTGTGTCCTGCTGATCGCGCCCCATGTCTGTGATAATGTTTATAACGTGATAGGAAACGTCAGGGCCCATCTGTAATACTGGAACCTCATTATGTTAACAGCTAATATACAATGAAATGTCTGTTTTAATAAGCTCTGTTTTAGTCCATCTCTATCAAATGAAGTCCCTACAAAACTCTACAATTCTAACAAAGCCCACACACACATCTCTTTCGATGCCTCACGTCCATGAAGGGAACTTGCAGGGGGTTTACATTTATTTTGATATTGGAAATATCTTATTTTAAATTAAGCATCTATGAGTCAGCCAGCCAGGAAAAAAATTCAGTTCCATGTTATTGTATGAAATGTGGGTCTGATCAAGTTGATTCTTTCTTGCCATGGAAATACAGTGATTCAGACTCAGAGCACCTTCACACCTGAGAACTTTAAACAGCTCTTCTCAGCAGAGAACCCAGTAAACAGGAAGTGGGTTTCAGTTTCTTGTCGCGGTCACTCACACCTTTGAAAGGGAGCTACACCCCCTCACTCTAACCATATATGTTAGCGTCTCATTTAAACGTCTTGCTAACTATTTAGACAGCTGTTAACAATGTACACGTATGTACAATGTACAAAATACATGTACACATGTATTTTGTGTTGTAGACATCTGGTAGTAGAGTAGTGGCCTTAATGTATTGAAAAATCTGTTGAGAAATGTAATTTAAATGCAAAAAATAAAAACAAAATTGCCCACACTGAAGACACCTATATAGGTCTGCTAATAGAGGACTAGTAAAGGCTCAGTGCACAACTTTTGAGTAAAAATGAGTCTAATACTTATCTGTGCAAAACAGTTCATCTGATCATATTTGCAGAATCTAAAAAAACTTTCTTGATACAGGTTTGCTTTCCAGTTTCTTGAAAGACTTAGTTAAGTTATATAACTTAGCTAAGTTATTTCTATGTGAAAACTGAAATTGTCTATTCATTCTTTTTAGTAGACATAGTAGTGAGTGCATATATTTTCATACTTTTTTGTACTGGTCCCCCGTGGGAATTAAACCCACAACTCTAGATGTACAAGCACAATGCTCTACCAACTGAGCCACATCATCACAAACCACTTGATGTCTCAATGTACTCAGTTACTGTATTGAACATTGTTTTTCTTCATGGTGATGGAAAGTCTACAGGTTCTAACCTAGATGACCAGCCTATATACAATACAGTAATGTACATTTACATTAAGTGGTTTGTAAGGATGATAAATGAAAACTGCACAAAAAGTGGTTTTCTATATTATTTGATCAAGAAAAATATTTAATTTGATGTGGATGTTTTGGGTCTTTGCCCATAACTGCACTTTTTGATGTAAATGTTTGAGGACAGGGTTTTGTTCTTTCTGGATTCCATTAGAATGATGATTGCAGAGAAAGGAACAGGGCAGCAACTCTTACAATTCCAACTATTGCATCCTGCAAGATAATGTTGTTAATTATACAACTTCCATTTTTGCAAAAGCTGAGATGCTGAAATATTTTTTAGATTCAAGTGAAGTAGTGTGAATAAATGGTTAATTGTAACGGAGACCCTGGGAGACGAGAAACAGGTGCATAACCAATGCCTCCTGGGGAATGGAACTAAGGGAGTGACAGATATGGGAGGTAATCAGTGAAATGATGGAGTCCAGGTGTGTCTCATGAGGCGCAGGTGTTAGTAAAGATGGTGTCAGGTGTGCTTAATGATGGTTGTCTGAGCCAGTGATTAGTAAACCGGCGACGTTGATCGCTGGAGAGGGGGAGCGGGAGTAGACGTGACAGTACCCCCCCGACGCACGGCTCCAGCCACAGGACGATGCTGGCCAGGGGGACGGCCTCGAGGTGCAGTGGAAATGTTTTGGGGGGATTCAGTTCATTTGCATGGCAAAGAGGGACTTGCAATTAATTGCAATTCATCTGATCACTCTTCATAACATTCTGGAGTATATGCAAATTGCCATCATACAAACTGAGGCAGCAGACTTTGTGAAAATTAATATTTGTGTCATTCTCAAAACTTTTGGCCACGACTGTAGACGTGACATAAATAAGTGATAAGCAGTAATGGACAGTCATTACCATCATGGGACTTTTATTAATTGTTTTTTTTTCTGTGTTACAGCGTCCAACCCAAATAATCAAAACCGAAATCGTGACTATATTTTTTATAATCAAACTGAAACCAAACCGACTTCAAGAAACACTAATCGCTCAGCACTAGCAACAAGACTGTAGAACACAGATCTGTGAGAAAGTACTGTCAACCTCATTATCTGGCTTTATGACTTAATTTGATGCTTTACTTCAACAAAGTGTGTCATAAGGAGATCAACGTTGCACAACACAGAGGTCCCGGAGGAAGTAGCGAGGTGAGAAAATGCTACTGTTGTTTTATTTAGTATTTGAGTCACTCAGAGTTGACAGATCCGAAGTATTCCAGACTTCATCTCTCAGTTCTAAAATGAACATTCTGTGTTTTCTACCTCCTCCTTCTTGTCTGGCTGAGGTTCACTTTACAGTTTCCTTTAAGATAGTTGGAAAGGTTTCATGTGGTCTGAGAGCTTCTTATGTGTGTGGTTTTGTTCTTTTATCCTTGTTGGGACCTGAAATCAGCTAAAGTCCACACAAAAATAAATATACAAGTAAAACAAATACAATTCTCCCTCGTTGCGACACTTCCCACAAGGACAAATACTATTTTACGATTAAGGGTATAGGTATAGGGGTTAAGGTTAGGGAAAATAGAATTTTGACTGGAAATCAATGTTAGGTCCCCACAAGGATAGAAAAACAAGTGTGTGTGTTCAATTTGCACAAGTATGTGTTTATTACAAAACTCCAAAGAGAAATCAAAGTCAGTTTCAAAACATTTCAAATTAACTAAGTACAACACAATAATCCAGTCACTTTTTTACCAAACTTAAATTTGTTTCACATTGCATAAAAAATAATAGCTTTTCACAATGCAATGCTCACATTACCTTTGTTTTCTCAAACAAACATTACTGACGCCACACACTTACACCCACACTGTTACGTTCCCCAGCAACAATACCAAAAATTGTTGGTCAAACAGAAGGGGGAACTAACAATGAGTCACTGACAACCAAAACAAAACAGGTGTGGTTATAGGAGGGGTTCTGAAAGACACCCATGGTGTCCACTGAAAGTTGACTAGCAATAACAACTGGGACCTAAAAGACACCCACCATGAGCACCCACACAAATATACCGCTAAGAGGCATACAAAAGAAAAACCCACAGCAAACTTAAAGACAGGAAACAAATCAATAAGTTGAGCAAAACAAAAACAGGGAAGACATTTCTAGAAACCAAATAGGGAGTGCCAACTAAAGGTGTGAACCCTCCACATCTCTCAAGACCACTGGAGCACTGGGCCAGCCACTCTTAAATATCACCTGGGCCAGCACAGGTGAAACACCTACTGACTAACGAGGTGACACCAATCGGTGTACCCCACGTACTAAACGTGCTAACATCCAACCTCGAAATATAAATGGAAAAACCAACGCCTGTAACACACACGCACAAACACCCTCTTACCTACGCTGCTGCTAAATTTATTATAACAGTAGCATACCATTATGCTACTGTTCCTTGATTATTGATTGCCATTATCAGTATTTTAATATTGAATACTGCATTGTTGGGAAGGGCTCGCAAGTTAAGCATTTCACAGTGCATGTGACAAATAAACTTGAACTTTTATTTTGAGATTGGGAAAGATGTTATTTAAATTAAGGACCTACAGTTGAAGTCGGAAGTTTACATACATCTTAGCTAACTACATTTAAACTCAGTTTTTAACAGTTCCTGACATTTAATCCAAGTAAAAATTCCCTGTTTTAGGTCAGTTAGGATCACCACTTTATTTTAAGAATGTAACATGTCAGAATAATAATAGAGAGATTTATGATTTATTTCAGCTTTTATTTCTTTCATCACATTCCCAGTGGGTCAGAAATTTACATACACACAATTAGTATTTGGTCGCATTGCCCTTAAATTGTTTAACTTGGGTCAAACGTTTCGGGTAGCCTTCCACAAGCTTGCCTCAATAATTTGGGTGAATTTTGGCCCATTCCTCCTGACAGAGCTGGTGGAACTGAGTCAGGTTTGTAGGCTTCCTTGCTCGAACAAGCTTTCTCAGTTCTGCCTACAAATTTTCTATAGGATCGAGGTCAGGGCTTTGTGATGGCCACTCCAATACCTTGACTTTGATGTCCATAATTAAGCCATTTTGCCACAACTTTGGAAGTATGCTTGGGGTGATTGTCCATTTGGAAGACCCATTTGCGACCAAGCTTTAACCTGTTGAGGATGGGGGCGCTGTTGTCACTATTTATGCTAATCGTGTAATTTTTGAAACGGCTTCCCACAAAATTCTTGATCGTACAATATGCATATTATTATTATTATTGGATAGAAAACAGTCTATAGTTTCTATAGGAGTTGAAATTTTGTCTCTAAGTGGAACAGAACCCATTCTACAGCAATTTCCCTGACATGGAGTCAGATTTCAGAAATGTTGGCCCCTGATCTGGAGTCAGTTAAAAGGTCACAGTTATTGCTATGAGTATACGGACACTGCTTACGTCTTCCCCTGGATGCCTTTACGTGATGACGATTTGAATGGGGTCGATTGCGCGTTCACAGGCACTACAAATTAAAAAACCCTGTAGCTAGGAACTCTTTTCTTGCTGCGTAATGCGCCTGGAGGACATCGACCCGCACTTGTTCCAAGCATTAGTGGAGGGAGTAATATTACTCTGGTCATGTTTCTACTCGTTATGGGAGTTAAAAACATCATAAGGTAGTTAATTTAAAGCGTTTTATAGCAATTTATATCCGTTTAGTGCGATTTTGGGACATTTATTTCTGAAACGCTGTGAATTGCTGGGCACGCTTCCAGTTCATCCCGAACGCAGTTGGCATTTCCACATGGCAAGAGGACAGCTTTCCACCAAAAGACGATTAGACCCAAGAAAGGATCCTTTGCCCAAGATACTGATGGAAGAACAGCTCAAAGTAGGACATTTTTATTATGATAAATCGTGTTTCTGTCGAAAAATGTTAGTGGCTTAGGACGCCATGTTTTTTGACGTAGCTTCGCTTGGCGCAAACTGTATTGAAAAGTAAGGATAATTTAAAAAAATGTAATTCCGCGATTGTATTAAGAATTAAATTGTCTATCAATCCCTGTCCACCCTATATTTTTTAGTCACGTTTATGAGTATTTATGTATAAGAGTAGATCACTGTCTAATATGGCGCACGGACATTTTCTCACCAGCTGGGCTACATTTCACATTGTCTAACCATGATTTTGGTGGCTAAATATAAACATTTTCGATCAAACTCTATATGGATTGTGTAATATGATGTTACAGGAGTGTCATCTGAAGAATTCTGAGAAGGTTAGTGAAAAAATTAATATATTTTGGCGATGTTGACGTTATCGCTCACTTTGGCTAGAATCAATGCTGGGCTGCTATGTGCTATGTGCTATGCTAATATAACGATTTATTGTGTTTTCGCTGTAAGACACTTAGAAAATCTGAAATATTGTCTGTATTCACAGGATCTGTGTCTTTCGATTAGTGTATGCTGTGTATTTTTACGAAATGTTTGATGATTAGTAAGTAGGTAAACACGTTGCTCTATGTAGTTATTCTAGTCCATTTGTGACGGTGGGTGCAATTGTAACCTATGCCATCTACCTGAAATATGCACTTTTTTCTAACAAAACCTATCCCATACCATAAATATGTTATCAGACTGTCATCTGATGAGTTTTTTTCTTGGTTAGGGGCTATAAATATCTTAGTTTTACCCGAATTGGTGATAGCTACTGGTGTTGGTGGACAAATAAAAGATGGTGGATTATGCTAATGTGTTTTTAGGTAATAGATGTACATCTTTACATATTGTGTCTTCCCTGTAAAACATTTTAAAAATCGGACATGTTGGCTGGATTCACAAGATCTGTGTCTTTCATTAGCTGTATTGGACTTTAATGTGTGAAAGTTAAATATTTTAAAAATATATTTTTTTTGAATTTCGCGGCACTGGTTTTTCAGTGGGGGTGGGGGGGGAGTGCCGCTAGCGGCACCCTCATCCTAGACAGGTTAACTTCCTGACTGATGTCTTGAGATGTTGCTTCAATATATCCACATAATTTTCCTTCTCATGACGCCATCTATTTTGTGAAGTGCACCAGTTCCTCCTGCAGCAAAGCACCCCCACAACATGATGCTGCCACCCCCGTGCTTCACGGTTGGGATTGTGTTCTTCGGCTTGCAAGCCTCCCCCTTTTTCCTCCAAACATAACAATGGTCATTATTGCCAAACAGTTCTATTGTTGTTTCATCCGACCAAAGGATATTCCTCCAAAAAGTATGGTCTTTTCCCCTATGTGCAGTTGCAAAGCGTAGTCTGGATTTTTAATGGCGGTTTTGGATCAGCGGCTTCTTCCTTGCTGAGCGGCCTTTCAGGTTATGTCGATATAGGACTCGTTTTACTGTGGATATAGATGCTTTTGTACCTGTTTCCTCCAGCATCTTCACAAGGTCCATTGCTGTTGTTCTGGGATTGATTGGCACTTTTCACACCAAAGTATGTTCATCTCTAGGAGACAGAACGAGTCTCCTTCCTGAGCAGTATGATGTCTGTGTGGTCCAATGGTGTTTATACTTGCGTACTATTGTTTTTACAGATGAATGTGGTACCTTCAGGCGTTTGGAAATTGCTCCCAAGGATGAACCAGACTTGTGGAGGTCTACAATTTTTTTTATGAGGTCTTGGCTGATTTCTTTGGATTTTTCCATGATGTCAAGCAAAGAAGCACTAAATTTGAAGGTTGGCCTTGAAATACATCCACAGGTACACCTCCAATTGATGTCAAATGACAAATGACCTCCAAATCATGTCAATTAGCCTATCAGAAGCATCTAAAGCCATGACATCATTTTCTGGAATTTTCCAAGCTGTTTTAGGGCACTGTCAACTTAGTGTTTGTAGACTTCTGACCCACTGGAATTGTGATACAGTGAATTATAAGTGAAATAATCTGTCTGCAAACAATTGCTGGAAAAATGACTTGTGTCATGCACAAAGTAGATGTCCCAACCGACTTGCCAAGTCTATAGTTTGTTAACAAGAAATTTGTGGAGTGGTTGAACAATGACTTTTAATGACTCCAACTTAAGTGTATGTAAACTTCCGACTTCAACTGTATGAATCAATAGTCCCCAGGAAATGATTCAGTTCCAATTCCATGTTGTTATATGAAATGTGGGCCTGATGAAGTTGATTCTTTCTTGGCATGGAAATACAGTGATTCACACACAGAGCACTTCAATAGAGCACCTTCACACCTGAGAACTTTAAACAGCTCTTCTCAGCACAGAACCCAGTAAACAGGAAGTGGGTTTCAGTTTCTTGTCGCAGTCACTCACACCTATGAAAGGGAGCTACACCCCCTCACTCTAACCATATATGTTAACGTCTCATGTTAAAGTCATGCTAAATGTTTAGACACAGCTCTCTATAATGTTTAGTCATTGTGTCTAATTTCGGGCACTTTCAAAATGTGTTAGAAATAGCCAATATCTCATTCCCATTACAAAGTCAGACATTTAAAGCTGAGCTAGATTATGGCTCATGAGAATAGCCTTATACCTGTAAAGACAGGCAAAGAGTTTTTCACACTGTCATTGAAATTCTTATTAATGTTGATAGGAATAGCTAATTTAAGCAACTCAATGTACAGTACCAGTCAAAGTTTGGACACAATAACTCATTCAAGTATTATTATTATTTTTTTGCATTTTCTACATTGTAGAATAATAGTGAAGACATCAAAACTATGAAATCATGTAGTAACCAAAAAAGTGTTAAACAAATCAAAATATATTTTAGATTTTCAATTCTTCAAAGTAGCCCCGTGTTGACTTGATGACAGCTTTGCACACTCTTGGCATTCTCTCAACCAGCTTCACCTGGAATGCTTTTCCAACAGTCTTGAAGGAGTTGCCAAATATGCTGAGCACTTGTTGGCTGCTTTTCCTTCACTCTGCGGTCCAACTCATCCCAAACCTTCTCAATTCGGTTGGGATCGGGTGATTGTGGAGGCCAGGTCTTCTGATGCAGCACTCCATCACTCTCCTTCTTGGTCAAATAGCACTTAAACAGCCTGGAAGTGTGTTGGGTCATTGTCCTATTGAAAAACAAATGATAGTCCTACTAAAAGCAAACCAGATGGGATGGTGTATCGCTGCAGAATGCTGTGATAGCCATGCTGGTTAATTGTGCCTTGAATTCTAAACAAATCACTGTGTGTCACCAGCAAACCACCCCCACAACATCACACCTCCTCCCCCATGCTTCACGGTGGGAACCACACATGCGGAGATCATCCATTCACCTACTCTGCGTCTCACAAAGACATGGCGGTTGGAACCAAAACTCTCAAATTTGGACTCATAAGACCAAAGGACAGATTTCCACTGGTCTAATGTCCATTGCTCATGTTTTTTGGCCCAAGCAAGTCTCTTCTTCTTATTGGTGTTCTTTAGTAGTGGTTTCTTTGCAGCAATTTGACCACAAAGTCCTGATTCACGCAGACTCCTCTGAACAGTTTATATTGAGATGTGTCTGTTACTTGAACTCTGTGAAGCATTTATTTGGGCTGCAATCTGAGGTGCAGTTGACTCTAATGAACTTATCCTGTGCAGCAGAGGTAACTCTGGGTCTTCCTTTCCTGTGGTGGTCCTCATGAGAGCCAGTTTCATCATGGTGCTTGATGGTTTTTGCAACTGCACTTAAAGCAACTTTTAAAGTTCTTGAAATTCTCTGGATTTACTGGCCTTCATGTCTTAATAAGGATCTGCCCCTTTTTAAAATGTCCACCTAAAATGACATACCCAAATCTAACTCCCTGTAGCTCAGGACCTGAAGCAATGATATTAATATTCTTGATACCATTTGAAAGGAAACACTATGAAGTTTTGTGGAAATGTGAAATTAATATAGGAGAATATAACACATTAGATCTGGTAGAAGATAATACAAATAAAAAAAGATTTTCTATATTTTTTTGTTCCATAATTTTTGAAATGCAAGAAAATATTTAAAATAAAGAAAAACCCTGGAATTAGTAGGTTTGTCCAAACGTTTGACTGGTACTGTATATATTTTTTATTCAGATTTTTCAGAAGGTGCTGCGGCACCCTCAGCACCTCTCCTTCCTGCAGCTATGGCTGCTGATGCACCAGAGATACACATACTGGAAGTAGCTTTAAGATGTTGGATATTTCTATGTTTACGATAGCAAAAAGTAGTGCTGAGAGATTAACCTACATGTTGGGGGGGGGTTCCATTTTTTAAACAACTAATTGACTGATGTTTGTTCAATTATTTGAATTCCACTTCTTTCTGGGTTTTTTTCTGCGAGCTCAATGCACACAATGCACAGTTTCTCTATAGATAAACCAGAGCCAGCCTGAACTGTGCGATGAAGTAGGGAGTTGTAGTTTTCAACAGGCCAATATTCTATATAGTTTAGTGCATAAAACGTGGCAATTAACTACAGTGACCATAATCCATTGTGCATCTACTTGTCCAGTTGTGTTTCTTTCAATGCTACAGAAGAGACAGAAGAATGCATGACCGTGAGGGGACATAGAGAGCAGCTCATGCTTTGCGAGCTATCTCTACCTGAAAATACATAATCATAAAAGTATGCCTTATTAAAGAACTACAAAATAGAGATTTTTGTCAGACAGCATAGGCAGCAGCTCTAGAGATGAAATGGATTGAAATAATAAAGCAATCAAATAAAACAAATGTAATTTACACAACAACTGACATTTTATTAAAGTAAAGTAATGTTAATAAATGATAAGCAGTAATGGACTGCAGTAAAGTCACTACCATCATGGGACCTATATTAACTGTTTATTTATTAATTGTCATTTTTTTTATAGTGTTCAACCCATATAATCACAACCGAAATCCGTGATTATTTTTTTAATAATCGAACCGAAACCGAACAGACCTCAAAAAGCTCTAATCGTTCAGCACCAGCAACAAGACTGTAGAGCACAGATCTGAGAAAAAATACTGTCAACCTCATTATTATCTGGCATTATGCTTTAATTTGACACTTTACTTCAGCAAAGTGTGTCATAAGGAAGTCAACTTTGCACAACACAGAAGTCCCCCATTGAGTCATAAACAACTTCAAAGAGGACGGAGGAAGTAGTGAGGTGAGTAAATGCTACCGTTGTTTATTTAGTATTTGAGTCATTGAAAGTAAGATACCAGATGTAATCTCCCCCTCTTCTAAATTGAACATTGTGTGGTTTCTACCTCCTTCTCATTCTCTTCAGGCTGAGGTTCACATTACAGTTTCCTTTAAGATAGTTGCAAAGTTTTCAAGTGTTCTGACAGCTTGTTGTGTGTATGGTTTTTGTTATTCTATCCTCATGGGGACGTGAAATCCCCAATGTCCCCACAAGGATAGTAAAACAAGGACAACTCTCCCTCGTGGGGACATTTCCCACATCCCCACAAGGGCAAAGACAATTTAAGATTAGGGGTTGAGTTTAGGGTTACAATTAGGATTAAGGGTTAGGTTTAGGGGTTAAGGTTAATGTTAGGTCCCCACAAGGATAAAAAACAAGTGTGTGTGTTCAATTTTCACAAGTATGTGTTTAGTACAAAACTCAAAAGAGAAACTAAAAAAGGCAGTTGTTTCAAAACTCTAAGCACATTAGAGAGAATATAGTAGACGGTTGCTGTCAAAAAGCGATTGATTCGTTTTTTCTGTCTCCTGTGTTTGACTTGTTAATGTTCTCACAATATTTAGTGTGTGCTTATGTAACTTGATAGCTGTTCCTTTGATGCGAAGAACATGTTTGAAATAAAAAGTGATGGCCTGGTGATTGATGTGTCGCGTAGTGACCTTGTTGAACTTAAAGAAAATGTGTTTGAAATAAGTAATTTCCGGGTAGGTCTGCCTGAGTATTAGTAAGTCTTAGACTTGTCCTGTGAACACTACGAGCGAGAAGAAACCTCAAGAGAGATAAACCACAGAAAACTACAGAAAAATGTCTCCTAGACCTATTCTAGGTGAATTGTGTCCTTCATGATTGGGGCACAATGACAAAACCATCGATGCCATTCTTTGTGATGCACCTGCTTGTTTTAATGGTGGGATTGATATGAGTGAGGGCCATATAGGTTACATTTTCCAACCGGACGATTCAACAGTGAAGCTTTTCACACACAGCTGCCTCAACATCCTATTCCAGCCCAAAAATGGGAGATTTTCTCATGTGTTAACAACAAAAGAAAACATGTATCGTGTAGTGATGTGTAATAATAACAGGTCTTATTCATATAAAGGTTTAGTAATAAACATTAATGTCATAGTTTAATATTTAATATTGTATAGTACAACGTTAATCATTTGTATACTATAATTAAATTAATGTAGTAAAGTGTTTGAAGAAAATAAAAGGTTTGAAAGAAAATTGTATTTACCTTCAATTAATTAAATCTCTCTCTCTCTGTCTCAACAAAAACAATAATTACACATATAAACATATATTGGGCATTACAGTGTTGTATTGTGCAATAATAATATGTAGGATTTATATAAAGGTTTAGTAAAAAAACACTTTAGTTTAATCGTTTTTTTTGCATAGTAAACTTTTAATAATTGTAAATGTATGTTCACATGTCTGTACAAAGTTTTAGAAGAACATAAAGAAGGTTGTAAAGAACATGTAAGTTACCTTTAATGAACTCTCTGTGTCTCTCTCTTTCGCTCTCTCTCTTAGGTTTTAGGTTTTTAGGCTGGATATCTGTAAAAAAAACTTTGTGACAACTGCTGATGCGAAAAGTGGTTTTAAGAAATACATTTGATTGAGTGACAGATTTGTATTATTCTAAAATAATATAATAATATGATTATCATCATCATAATCATCATAATTATTATTATTATTATCAAATCAAATCAAATGTATTTATATAGCCTTTCTTACATCAGCTGATATCTCAAAGTGCTGTACAGAAACCCAGCCTAAAACCCCAAACAGCAAGCAATGCAGGTGTAGAAGCACAGTGGCTAGGAAAAACTCCCTAGAAAGGCCAAAACCTAGGAAGAAACCTAGAGAGGAACCAGGCTATGAGGGGTGGCCAGTCCTCTTCTGGCTGTGCCGGGTGGAGATTATAACAGAACATGGCCAAGATGTTCAAATGTTCATAAATGACCAGCATGGTCAAATAATAATAATCATAGTAGTTGTCGAGGGTGCAGCAAGTCAGCACCTCCGGAGTAAATGTCAGTTGGCTTTTCATAGCCGATCATTAAGAGTATCTCTACCGCTCCTGCTGTCTCTAGAGAGTTGAAAACAGCAGGTCTGGGACAGGTAGCACGTCCGGTGAACAGGTCAGGGTTCCATAGCCGCAGGCAGAACAGTTGAAACTGGAGCAGCAGCACGGCCAGGTGGACTGGGGACAGCAAGGAGTCATCATGCCAGGTAGTCCTGAGGCAT
This sequence comes from Salvelinus fontinalis, assembly GCF_029448725.1. Classification (NCBI taxonomy): domain Eukaryota; kingdom Metazoa; phylum Chordata; class Actinopteri; order Salmoniformes; family Salmonidae; genus Salvelinus; species Salvelinus fontinalis. Next base: position 19,922,426 of record NC_074700.1, on the reverse strand, counting down.
GGTCCTAGGGCTCAGGTCCTCCGAGAGAGAGCGAGAAAGAGAGAATTAGAGAGAGCATATATTATTATTGTTATTATTTTGTTACAGGTGAGACATACCCAGAAATGTCAACGTCTTGTCCAGTGCTCAAACCCGGCCTTATAGATAAACCCCCCAAAAGTCTACATGAGATTGGAGGAGCTGACCGTGAGTGATATAAAAATTTAAAAGACGCACTACAACTTCTCTGTACAGCAGCCCCAGACAATCATGTACAGTAGCTCCAGCTTACAAGAATGGGTTTACATGGCAGTGATGAAAACAGTTTATATGAGCGCTAATTCAAACACACAATGACATATTTTTGATTAAATTACCCATTCAACATTTTTGTTACAAAATCACTTCTCATTGTATACATTTCAAGGTTTCACAAACAGAAAACAGCAGTTTAACATAAACAGTATTTCCCTCCCCTCTAAAAACGTATTTTCCGATTATAAACATATAAATATAATTATCTGTTACTTGCAACTGTATGCAAACGATACAGTTGTGTACTCTATCGCCCTCCCTGCTGATCGGGCTCTATCTGAACTACATTATGCTTTCATTATTTTGCAGAAAACCTTTATTGACCTTAAATTATTATTGATTATGTGTAAAACTAATTCAGACTGCTGAATGTGGCTTGTTATACTTATAAAATCTTTAAAAGGAGTTTGTGAAACCATTCAGTCATTGATGTATGTAAACATATTTAACACGTATTGCTTGTTACAGAAGACCACTGTTGTACATTGAATAGCCTTTCATCATTATTACTTCTCTAATGTCTGTACATGTTTATAATCCACATAGTGTGAATAGTGGTTTCCATAAAGTGTTTACCCCACTAAACCTAAACCTGATTCTGAAATGACCTTTATGATCTTTCTTACCACTATTACTTTGGGGTTGTAATCCCCCTCTTTTAAAATCCCCAGTGTGAACAAATCTTTAACATTCACGATTTTATTGGTGGAGTTTATGGATTTGCATGTGGCTGTGCATTATATGATGCCTGAATAGGAAAGAGGATCTGATCAAGCCTATTGGTATTCTGGATCAATTCTTGATCCAAAAAGACACACAACTGTTTGGGGTTAATTTCACATCTGCTTGCATTGCTTGGGAGTGTATTAGCATGGTATGAGACGACATAAATAATAACATTTATGTCGAATAAGAATGAACAGTATTATTCTAAATTGAGACGTGAATAAAAATGGTGTTATGACATCAACAACAACATCTTTCATAATGTAATAATGTACCTGTTTTCAGTATAGAATGACATGTATACAGATTATATTAATAATTCTATGTAACACATTATTTTCATAATTCCCCAAAAATGTGATGTCATTGTTTATCAGAACTGTTGCAATACAAAACAGTGAAACGTTGTAAAATATTTTTCACTTTGGTATACATTGAGGGAGGTAGTAGAAAGAGAGAGCGAGAGAGTAGTATTACATAGTATTACACAATGACATAATAGATCATCACACCCACGGACATGGCTTCAATGTTGGTCATAGTTTCTTATCATAGTGTCACGATCATGTGGAGGATTGACGGACCAAAACGCAGCATTTGGAAAATAAGCCATCTTCTTTTATTATAAAGATGACGAAAAATAAACAGGAAACACTTAATACAAACTAACAAAACAACAAATGATCGTGAAGCTAAATAACGATGTGCACACACTGGCTACAAACGTTCTGACAGACAATTACCCACCTCACATGAAAGCCTATGGCTACCCTAAATATGGCTCCCAATCAGAGACAACAGAAATCAGCTGTCTCTAATTGGGAACTCATTCAGGCAACCATAGACTCTCCTAAACAACTAAACCAACATAGACAACGCTAGACACATGCACTACACACAAACCCATACAATACACCCAACACCCCCTTTACCATATAATCACCCAAAACCGACAAAACACAAACATTCCCCATGTCACACCCTGACCTAACTAAAATAATAAAGAAAACAAAGAATACTAAGGCCAGGGCGTGACATAACCCCCCCCTTAAGGTGCGAACTCCGGGCGCACCATTACACAGTCTAGGGGAGGGTCTGGGTGTTCTTCCATCCACGGTGGCGGCTCCGGCTCTGGTTGTGGTCCCCACGTCACCATAGTCCCTAACCGCCTCCTTAGCTTCCTCCAAATGACCCCCCTCCACATTAACCCCATAGCATTAAGGGGCAGTTCCGGACTAAGGGGCAGCTCCGGACTAAGGGGCAGTACCAGGGTAAGGGGCAGTACCAGGGTAAGGGGCAGTACCAGGGTCAGGGGCAGTACCAGGGTCAGGGGCAGTACCAGGGTAAGGGGCAGCACCAGGATAAGGGGCAGCACCAGGATAAGGGGCAGCACCAGGATAAGGGGCAGCTCCGGACTGAGGAATGGCAGCTCCGGACTGAGGAATGGCAGCTCCGGACTGAGGAATGGCAGCTCCGGACTGAGGGACTGCAGCTCCGGACTGAGGGACGGCCCATGACTGGCTGACAGATCTGGCTGCTCATGGCTGGCTGACAGATCTGGCTGCTCATGGCTGGCTGACGGATCTGGCTGCTCATGGCTGGCTGACGGATCTGGCTGCTCATGGCTGGCTGACGGATCTGGCTGCTCATGGCTGGCTGACGGATCTGGCTGCTCATGGCTAGCTGACGGATCTGGCTGCTCATGGCTAGCTGACGGATCTGGCTGCTCATGGCTAGCTGACGGATCTGGCTGCTCATGGCTAGCTGACGGATCTGGCTGCTCATGGCTAGCTGACGGATCTGGCTGCTCAAGGCTAGCTGACGGATCTGGCTGCTCATGGCTAGCTGACGGATCTGGCTGCTCATGGCTGGCTGACTGATCTGGCAGATCCTGTCTGATTGGCGGCTCTGGCAGATCCTGTCTGGTTGGCGGCTCTTGCAGATCCTGTCTGGTTGGCGGCTCTGGCAGATCCTGTCTGGTTGGCGGCTCTGGCAGATCCTGTCTGACGGACGGCTCTAGCGGCTCCTGTCTGGCTGGCGGCTCTAGCGGCTCCTGTCTGGCGGGCGGCTCAGTAGGCTCATGGCAGACGGGCGGCTTTGCAGGCTCATGGCAGACGGGCGGCTTTGCAGGCTCATGGCAGACGGATGGCTCAGATGGCGCTGGGGAGACGGATGGCTCAGATGGCGCTGGGGAGACGGATGGCTCAGATGGCGCTGGGGAGACGGATGGGTCAGATGGCGCTTGGCAGACGGGCAGTTCAGGCATCGCTGTGCAGACGGCAGACTCCTGCCGGCTGAGGCGCACTGTAGGCCTGGTGCGTGGTGCCGGGACTGGTGGCACCGGGCTGGGGACACGCATCTCAGGGCTAGTGCGGGGAGAAGGAACAGGGCATACTGGACCCTGGAGACGCACATTAGGCCTAGTGCGTGGTGCCGGCACTGGTGGTATCGGGCTGGGAACACGCTTCTCAGGGCTAGTGCGGGGAGAAGGAACAGGGCATACTGGACTCTCAAGGCGTACTATAGGCCTTGTGCGTGGTACCGGTACTGGTGGTACCGGGCTGAGGACCCGCACATCAGGACGAGTACGGGGAGAAGGAACAGTGCGTACAGGACTCTGGAGACACACAGAAGGCTTGGTGCGTGGTGTAGGCACTGGTGGTAATGTGCTGGAGACACGCACCACAGGGCTAGTACGTGGAGGAACAGTAACAGGACGCACAGGACTCTGGAGACACACAGGAGGCTTTGTGCGTGCTGTAGGCACTGTCTTAACCAGACGGCTAGCACGCACCTCAGGACGAGTATGGAGAGCTGTTCCCGGTGACATTAACTCACCAACACGCTCATTCGGACGGATGCCGTGCCTCATGCACCAAACCAGTACATCCCTCATAACTCTCTCCTCCAATTTCTCCATTAATTCCTTTACTGTCTCTGCGTCGCTCACTTCCAAATCCGCCCTCACCAGCTCCTTACGGTAAGCAGGAGGAGTTGGCTCGCGTCTCCCGACTGACCCAACTAAACTACCCGAGAGCCCTCCCCCAAGAAATTTTTGGGTTTGACTTACGGGGTTCCAGCCTTGTTTCCGTGCTGCCTCCTCATATCGCCGCCTCTCTGCTTTCGCTGCCTCCAGCTCAGCTTTGGGACGGCGATATTCTCCCGGCTGTGCCCATGGATCTTCTCCGTCCAATATTTCCTCCCAACTCCAATAATCCTGTGTAGCAGGCCACTGCTCCAATTCACGCTGCTTGATCCTTTGGTGGGTAATTCTGTCACGATCGTGTGGAGGATTGACGGACCAAAACGCAGCATTTGGAAAATAAGCCATCTTCTTTTATTATAAAGATGACGAAAAATAAACACGAAACACTTAATACAAACTAACAAAACAACAAATGATCGTGAAGCTAAATAACGATGTGCACACACTGGCTACAAACGTTCTGACATAGACAATTACCCACCTCACATGAAAGCCTATGGCTACCCTAAATATGGCTCCCAATCAGAGACAACAGAAATCAGCTGTCTCTAATTGGGAACTCATTCAGGCAACCATAGACTCTCCTAAACAACTAAACCAACATAGACAACGCTAGACACATGCACTACACACAAACCCATACAATACACCCAACACCCCCTTTACCATATAATCACCCAAAACCGACAAAACACAAACATTCCCCATGTCACACCCTGACCTAACTAAAATAATAAAGAAAACAAAGAATACTAAGGCCAGGGCGTGACACATAGTTTGATCATAGTTTCTAATCATAGTTTCTTATCATAGTTTGATCATAGTTTGTCATAGTTTCTAATCATAGTTTCCAATCATAGTTTCCAATCATAGTTTCTAATCATTGTTTCTAGTCTGAGAGGTTTTGATACGATAAGAGGTTCAAATAGAACCTAAGAGGGCAAAAGCTATTGTCTACAAACAGTATGAATACAAACAATAGCTACTGCTCAATGGATAAATAACCTTAATTTAAAAATAAAAAACATACATGTCAACGAAAACAATGAATACATATGTCTTAAATAATATATATCTATATCCAAACATCACATTGAATATTCAAATCACCTTCAAAAAGCTCCATGAGGAAGAGAAGATTCCCAGATGATCTTTTAGATGTTCTGTCTTCAGAATATTCTGGGCTGATGGCTGTTGGAGAGGGGAGTGGCAGTTGAGTGAGCTGGGGCCTTTTCTTTCCCTTCCTCTGGGAGCCTGTCAGTTTGTGACATGATGAGAGAGAAAGAGAGAGATGGCCTACCTGCAAAATATTTTGTGCTTCAAACATAATTATATTGGAAGAGTTTTTCACCGATCAGGGACCAAATCTCAAACACTCATGATTTTTTTTTTGTCTACACTAAATAATGTGAATTTGGTCATAAAAATGCTTTTTGACAAGTTATATGCACACAAAAAAAGATGCTTAAAAATGTGAGATGGATATAAAAGCCTTATTCATATTGGAAATTCAACTCACCTTGCTCCATGAGGAAGAAAGGATTCAAGGAGTCTCTTTAGATGTCTTCAGGGCTTCTGTCCTCTGGGTCTTTTCTTGGTTGACTGAGACATCCAATGGATGCTCTTTTATGGGGGCTAAAATTGACCTGTTTAGGTCATCGGTAAAAGCGGACATCTAAAATAGTAGAATTCCTATTTAAAATGTTTTATTGACTGAGTAATCTCAAAGTATAAACACAGAACAAGGAAGTTGTTGACATGATCTCCTAAAAAGTTTGGAAATGTGGGATAAGCCTTTTCAAACTAGATAAAAATGTTATTAAATATAAAAACAAACAACAAAATACAAATTCTTATTTTCAATGACGGCCTAGGAACAGTGGGTTAACTGTCTTGTTCAAGGGCAGAACGACAGATTTTTACCTTATCAGCTCGGGGACTTGATTTGGCAAGCTTTCGGTTACTAGTCCAACTCTCTAACCACTAGGCTACCTGCTGCCCCATGAGAGTGAGAGAATGTACTGTACATATACTTTCTTTCTTTCATCACATTCCCAGTGGGTCAGAAGTTTACATGCACTCAATTAGTATTTGGTAGTATTTGCCTTTAAATTGTTTAACTTGGGTCAAACGTTTCGGGTAGCCTTCCACAAGCTTGCCTCAATAATTTGGGTGAATTTTGGCCCATTCCTCCTGACAGAGCTGGTGGAACTGAGTCAGGTTTGTAGGCTTCCTTGCTCGAACAAGCTTTCTCAGTTCTGCCTACAAATTTTCTATAGGATCGAGGTCAGGGCTTTGTGATGGCCACTCCAATACCTTGACTTTGATGTCCATAATTAAGCCATTTTGCCACAACTTTGGAAGTATGCTTGGGGTGATTGTCCATTTGGAAGACCCATTTGCGACCAAGCTTTAACTTCCTGACTGATGTCTTGAGATTTTGCTTCAATATATCCACATAATATTCCTCCCTCATGATGTCATCTATTTTGTGAAGTGCACCAGTCCCTCCTGCAGCAAAGCACCCCCACAACATGATGCTGCCACCCCGTGCGTCACGGTTGGAATGGTGTTGTTCGGCTTGCAAGCCACCCCCTTTTTCCTCCGAACATAACAATGGTCATCAGACCAGAGGATTTTTCTCCAAAAAGTACAACCTTTGTCCCCATGTGCAGTTGCAAACTGTAGTCTGGCTTTTTTATGGCGGTTTTGGATCAGTGGCTTCTTCCTTGCTGAGCGGCCTTTCAGTTTATGTCGATATAGGACTCGTTTTACTGTGGATATAGATACTTCTGTACCTGTTTCCTCCAGCATCTTCACAAGGTCCTTTGCTGTTGTTTTGGGATTGATTTGCACTTTTCGCACCAAAGTACGTTCATCTCTAGGAGACAAAACGTGTCTCCTTCCTGAGCCGTATGATGGCTGCGTGGTCCCATGGTGTTTATGCTTGCATACTATTGTTTTTACAGATGAACGTGGTACCTTCAGGCGTTTGGAAATTGCTCCCAAGGATGAACCAGACTTATGGAGGTCTACAAATTTTTTTGTGAGGTCTTGGCTGATTTCTTTTGATTTTCCCATGATGGCAAGCAAAGAGACACTGAGTTTGTGTCACGATTCCTAATGAAGGTGGCTCCCCTTCCTGTTCGGGTGGCGCTCGGCGGTCGTCGTCACCGGCCTACTAGCTGCCACTGATCCCTTTTTCCCCTTTCTGTTTATTGGTGTCACCTGTTTTGTGTTTGGTTAATTAGTTGGGCTAGATTACCCAGCAGGCCCGCTATTTGTGCGGGAATGTTTGTGTAACTAGGGTGCACGTTTGAGGTATTACGTGTTTCTGATTTTGTGGGTTTTGCTGGACTGTTGCAGTCCCCGGTTTTGGGGCATTTGTTTTGTGTGCGCCCTGTGTTTTGTGGGGTGACATATGTTCGCCGTTTTTGTGCATTAAATTAGCACTACCACTGAACTCTCTGCTTCCCGCGCCTGACTTCGCACCCACTACACCGCGAGCATTACAGTTTGAAGGTAGGCCTTGAAATATATCCACAGGTACACCTCCAATTGACTCATTTTCACACACTCTACCCCACCCAGGTGCATATTGGAGGAGGAACACACAACAAATAAATAGCTTTGCACGTGTGGCTCCTTACCACAATCAATCAGAATTGCAAACATAATCTCTACTCAGAGGGCCTTAGAAATAAAGGAAAGATAGTGTGGATGGAGCGTCTGCGGAGTCTGACGGTGAGTTGGAAGAAGAGGATGAAATCGACCCTCAGCCAGCCCCAGAACCAGCGCATCAGCAGCCAGCCTGAGGACCAGCCTGTCAGCAACCAGCTCATCAGCAGCCTGCAGGAGGAGAAATATGGATGTTAACAAATGGTGAAATTGAATGTTCTTCTTGCCTAAGGAATGAGCCACCCAGCATGGCTGCCAATGTGATAAAGATGCAACCAGGACCGGATTGCGGTTACTTATGTGCAGGACATAAAGCATTCTTTTGAACTGTTCATCCCAGACACCATCCAGAAAATCTCTCTGGACTGTACTAATTTGGAGGGAAGGCGTGTTTTTGGAGACATGCATACTTTGGGGTTCTTATCCTTCCCGGTGTTTTCAGATCCAATGGGGAATCCACAGAATCCCTGTGGGATGCAGAAACTGGCAGAGAACAACAATGTCCCTGGAAAACTTCCACATTATTTACAGGATTATCCACTTCGATAACCGAGACACCAGACCAGCTTGGCGGCAGAGAGACAAGCTAACTGCAATCAGGTCAGTGTGGGACAAGTGGGTGGACCGCCTTCCCCTGTTCTACAACCCTGGGCCCAACGTTACTGTTGATGAGCAGCTTATGCCATTTAGGGTCCACTGCCCCTTCAGGCAGTACATGCTGTCAAACCCCTAAAATATGGAATCAAGATCTAGGCTGCCTGTGATGCTGCATCATCATTTGCGTGGAACTTGCTAGTGTGTACAGGGGATCCAGATGCAGGAGCCCCTGAGAAGAACCAAGGAATACAGGTTATCCTGGACGTGACACAGGGACTCTGTGGCCACAACATCACATGCGATAACTTTTTACTTTGCACAAGCTGGGACAGGAGCTCCTCAGGAGGAAGCTGACGATGGTAAGAACAGTACGAAAAAACAAGCCAGAGCTCTCACCTCAGCTGTTGAATACAGGCTACAGGCCTATCAATTCCTCTAAGTTTGTGTTGACGACCGACACGTCCCTAGTGTCCTATGTGTCAAAGAAAGGTAAAAATGTGGTATGAGTACGCTGCACAGGGATGGGAGAATCTGTGGCCAGGAACATTATGGATTACAATGCCATAAAAGGAGGGATTAACAATTTAGACAAGCTGGTGACTGGCTACAGCTGTAAAAAAAAGAACCCTACGCTGGCCACTTGTGCTATTCTTGAACATCTTGGACATCTCGGTATACAACGCGTTGAACCCAGATTGGAAGAGAGGGAAGCTCCAGAGCAGACAGATCTTTCTCGTGGAGCTGGGCAAGGCATTGGTTAGACCTCAAATCCAGAGGAGGGAACATATCCCAAGGACATGCAGCCATCGTGAGGAGGATTCAGGAGGAGGATGCTGGTGCCCCATCCGCCCGACCGACAGAAACAACAACTCCAATACCGGAAGTAAGTGTGAGTGATGTTGTTGCATGTGTGTGTGTCTGACTCTCCTACCTTGGCCTGCTGTAACTATATATGTGAGTGAGTTAGATGTTAGTAAAATTCCTGAACTAAGTGTTTTCATCTCTCTAGATTGCAGCCGGTAGCAACAAGAAGAAGCGCTGTGATGTGTGTGGACCCAAGAAAGACAGGAAAACACAGTACACATGCAACAAGTGCAAGAAATACATTTGCAACACACACCCAGTAAAACTCTGTCCCTCATGTGGTGTGTAGATCAGCCTTCATTTGTGTTCAATGGGGCTCATTTATAATTTCCATAAAATACTGAGAGCAAAATTTGTCCTTCCAATTTGTTCAGTTCAAAGCAATAAACATCAATAGTGATGATAACCTTGTTTCATTTATATTTGTTTGAGATAAACATGATTTATTACACCCATGTGTTGATTATAAAAATGAATAGCGCTTTTATTGATAAATGTGATCTAGTAAAGGTTAATGGCAAATATCAACAATGTATGCTGTCTATATTGCTTGTAATTGATATGTCAACATCTCAGTCTAAAGTATTTTTACGTAAATTGTTACGGCTGTATTGTTTTAACCCAATAATTTTGTGGGTCCATCAGATCCGTGAACACTGGGTGAATAACAACAACATGAAAGGGGAAAAGATAGTTGATAAGATGTCAAGTGGACAGATCTACTAAATGGTGCACCTGTATTTTCCAAATGGAATTAAGCATTGCGGACAGAAGAAAAAGAATGAATACATTAAAAAGTAAATTGTAAATGAACACAGTTTCATATTTTAGCCTGGTTTGTTTTTGGTGTTTTTTCCCTCGCTGAAAAAACAGGTGCAACCTTTTCCTCTCTTTAGATACCTGGGCTGAAGACCCTCCAAAGGACCAGTATGGGGTGGGAGGTAGCCTAGTGGTTAGAGAGTTGGACTAGTAACCGGAAGGTTGCAAGAATGAATACCCGAGCTGACAAGGTAAAAATCTGTCGTTCTGCCCCTGAACAAGGCAGTTAACCCACTGTTCCTAGGCCATCATTGAAAATAAGAATTTGTTCTGACTTGCCTAGTTAAATACAAAAATGGGTTGAAGGGAGGTTCAGTGTGTCTGACTGTTGCAGAACCACCTGAGGAACTTAAAGGACTTAGACGGAAGGTCAATAGTACTGTAATAGTTGATGATAAAGAGATCTCTCCAAAATACAAGTAGAAGGTGGATTATAATACAGTGAACCACACACTGCATTATGAATCTGAGTGAAAAAGACAGGGGAACTTACATTGCCACCTATGAGAGAAATTGGTAAGAGTCAACTATTATGTACAGACTAACAGTGCAGGGTAAGTTTTGTGCAGTTTCATTTCTGGTACAATCTGCTGCATGTTTCTGCTTACTATGTAATATCTCGTAATGTCTAAAGTCATGCAACATTCTTTCCCAACTCCACTGGTTCTTGTAGAAGTTGTTTCCAGACCAGTCATGGAGGTGGTGTCTCTCTACTCTAACTCTACTCCTGGACGTCACAGTGAACTGTTCAGTTACAGTTACAGGTGTGTGGGTGTTGTCTGTCTGTGATGGAGGTCGGTGCACACTGTCACAGCAGTCACTGTCCACACCAGAGTCAACATCACCATCTCCAGTGGCAGTGGCAGAACCCAGCTAGTACAGTGGATCTGGGCCGATTCCGGCTGAGAGTTGGGGAACTCTGAGAGTCAGACTCGGCCGACGTCGGCAATATTACTTATGGCTAGGATGCGGGGATTGAGCTTGTGTAACGGCAGATTTCTTCCTCTTCGTCTGAAGAGGAGGTGTAGCAGGGATCGGACCAAAACGCAGCGTGGTAAGTGTCCATGTTTTAATAGAATCAACTGAACATGACACAATACAAAATAACAAAGTGAATCTAACCGAAAACAGTCCCGTGTGGCACAAACACTGACACAGGAAACAAACACCCACAAAACCCAACACAAAACAGGCTACCTAAATATGGTTCCCAATCAGAGACAATGACCAACACCTGCCTCTGATTGAGAACCATATCAGGCCAAACACAGAAATAGAAAAACATAGATAAACAAACATAGACTGCCCACCCCAACTCACGCCCTGACCATACAAAATAAAGACAAAACAAAGGAAAATAAAGGTCAGAACGTGACAGCTTGGGCCAATTCCGGTGTGAGTTATCTGGCTCAAATGTATTACATGGGGCTCGGGCCGATTCCGGTGTGAGTTATCTGGCCCAAATGTAAGTCTTGGGGCTCGGGCCGATTGGGGGTACTCTCTGGCAAATGATTACATGGGCTGCTTTATATAATTAACATTTCATTATTTATTTATTTTTCCATATTTTGTCATTGTTTCTGTGATCAAAAAATGTAATCAACATTTAAATTCAATTCTTTAAGAGTCCTGTTTAAGAAGAATTTAGTATTTTGATACTTTGTGCAAATTGAAAATCATTAAAAACTTGATGGATGGGTCCTCCAGGTGGTGCAGTGGTCTAAGATACTGCGTGATGCTACAGATGCTGGTTCGATACCCGTGCCGGCAGCGACCGGGAGACCCATGTGGCAATGCGCAATTGGCCCAGTGTCGTCTGGGTGAGGGGAGAGTTTGGCCGGCCCGGGATGTCCTTGTCCCATTGCGCTGTAGCGACTCTTGTGGCGTGCCAGGCTCAGGCACGCTGACATGGTCGGCTATCGACCTTTGCCTCTCCCGAGGCCGTACAGGAGTTGCAGCGATGGGACAAGACAATTGGATATGACAGAAAAGGGGTAATAAATACATACAATTATATTTTTTGGTGGATGGTATAATTTGTATGTATTAAATGTATAATAGTAATATTTAAAATTACTAAATCAGGTAATTGTGTATACATTTATTTAAATTTACATCGGGCCGCTTCTGGGGAGATTCTGGTAAGATGCCGGCAAAGTCGGCTAAATTCCGGTAGATGGATACGGCCTGATGTACTTGGGCCGGTTCTGGGCAGTCCTTCATTTTGATTCTGGGCCAAGTCCGACATCCGATTCCAAGCCGATTCAATCAGTTTCGCCCCCCCGGAAGAGGGCCCCTTCTGGGCCGATTCCTCATTGCTAGCTGGGAAATCACTTCGGTGCAGAGACCAACTCACAACGCATGAAGGACATATGTAAGTCAAATTTACTAGCTTCCACCTTCTGTGTATACCTCTATCATTGTAAAAATACGTTGAACTGTTTTAACATCTTTGCAGTTATATTGTTCTCGAGGAACATTTTGAACAACAGCTAGGTCAGAAGGATGGACAAATTTCAGCATCACCAGTTGGCACCATTGTTGGCAGTGTTATTGATGTGTTCTTCTTCGTTGGTGTGTTCCTTGTTGTAGGAGGTATCCTATCTGCCAAAACATGGCCATCCCCTAAAGAAGAACAGCTATTGCAGGTAACATATCTGTCAATCATTTATTTGGTTTAAACACATTTTTTAAGAATTATAATTTAAACGTTGTTATGATTTCTCATCTCCTAACAGGTCGTTGTTTCAGAAGTTGACAACCCAGTGAGCACTATACCAGGAAGACCAGAACCACAGAACACCCCTGGAACTGAGGTGACATCTATCTACGTTAGTGCAGGGAGACCAGCAGAAGCAGTAGAAGTCCACCACCCGGTGGACAAAGTGAGCACTTCACCAAAACAGAAGACTGAATCACAGTCTCCCCCAGCAACCAGCGGTACAAGAGTGCCATCCAATGGAACATGCAACTCAAACAAACTCAATTTGTTTGTATGTTCATTAGCACAGAATACATGAACCCAATTTTTGCTTCAAGATGCTGGCAATTTGAAAAAGTAGATTGTGCTGATTTATTGGCACATTGAACCATGTATAATTTTTTTATACATATATAATTTTACAGAGCTGCTACTCACTGTTTATTATCTATGCATAGTCACTTTACCCCTACCTAAATATACATATTACCAATTTTGTTGAGATATTTTATTTAACCTTTATTTAACTAAGTCAGTTAAGAACTAATTATTATTTACAATGACGGCCTACACTGGCCAAACTCAGACGACGCTGGGCCAATTGTGCGCCGCCCTATCACGGTCGGTTGTGATACAGCCTGAAATTACCTCGACTAACTGTCACGAGAATATTCAATCCCAATGATAATAACTATCAATCAATCAATAGCTTTGACCAATCCCCGAGGTTTGTAAGACCATGGGTTTAATAATAATTAGTCAAAGACTCAGCTTATGCAAAAGGCTAGTACAGTTTATTCAGAGAACATTCTGAAGTCCATTATACAAAGACATCCATTTTATAGCTGCGCACATACTTCCACACAAACAGTAGGTATCCTTCGCACATACATACAAGTTCAAATCTTAAACTACGCCTTGCTCAGACAGTCTGTGTTTTCCCACTATACAGATACATTGTTTCTTTAATCTGCAACATGCTTCATAATTTTCTGTGAGCCTAACAGTTTCTCCCCTCCACGGGTGGAGACAGAATGTCCTGTAAGGAACACAGTAGTCCAGCTTGTCTGTTGATAGCTCCTCTTATCATTTGTTTCACACTTGCACCCTGTTTACATACTAAAAAGGAACAAAAGGTCCTTGTTCAAATTCTAACTAAAACTACACACATCATCAGATTATAGTTTTATGATTCTAATACATTTCATACAATTATATGGTTTTAGGGTGGAATATTCTAATCAATACCTTTAAGCATATAATTCCCTTATCACTAACCTGCACAACTTGGTACTGGTACCCCCTGTATATAGCCTCGTTATTGTTATTTTCTTAAACTACTTTATTTATTTTTTTACACATGGGAAATTGTGAAGAGAACTTAAAAAAAACAAAAAACAAGTTTAAAGGCTAAACCATACAATAAAAAAACTGGTAAAATATCACAGCACACAATCAATCAATCAATCAGTTAAGCAATTAACCAATTAAGCAACCAGTCATCTGAGTATATCATGTTTTTTCTATAATAATTGTTCTGATATATACTTTGTGTCTAATTATTAAGAGGATGAGCAGGCATATTTATAAATCTATCAATTTCAGTATCAATTTCAGATTGGTTTCCCAAGATGGCGTAGCAGCAAGACGTGTTCGTTATTGTCCCGTGTAAATATTCAGCTTTTTTAGTTTTTTTGTATACATTTCAATGTCTTTTTCCATTTTCAAATTAAATATACCTTCCTGCAACCCGCCTCACCCAACGTGGTACGGATCTGCAATTTTTTTTAGACCTTATAACTGTAATCTCCATCAGAAGCTAGCCAGCTAATTAGCTACTAGCTATTTAATCATTGTTAGCCACTGCCAGCAGTCTTTACCTTTAGCACAGACACAACCCGCTTTAGCCCGGATAGTCCGGATAATATCTGCCAGTCTGCACAGCGCGATATCAGCCCTGAGCATATCGGACTGCTTCTATTTCCCACTACATCACCAGATTCCTGCCGCAAGCTCTGGACCATTACACCGGAACATCGCAGCTAGCTAGCTGCTACCGAGTGGCTATCGTGGTTAACGCCAGTGTCCAGAAGCAAGCAACAGTTATCCTTGAGCTAGGCCCATTCCCCCAACACGGAGCCCCGCCGATCCATCACAACTGGTCTACTGATGTATTTCGGCTGATGTGCTCTCAACCGGCCACTACATCATTGATGTCGCTGAGGACCCAGCTATTAGCCCTGGCCCGCTAACTCTCTGAGTGCCGTGTCTCCCGCTCGACTAGCATAGTGATAACTGCTGAGCGGCTCCATGTTTCGTTCATTGCTGCTTATTGGACCCTATGATCACTCGGCTACAAAGCTGATGCCTACTGGACTGTTGACTAATTCGGTACTTCATTTAGTTTATCTGTCGGCCCCAGCCTCGAACTCAGGCCTTACGTGTAGCTAACTGACCCCTATCTGCCCATTCATCGCCATTTACCCATTGTTGTTGTCTTAGCTGTTTACCCGTTGTCGTCTTAGCCCTCCCAATCAACACCTGTAATTGCTTTATGCCTCCCTCTAATGTCAATATGCCTTGTAGACTGTTTTTTAGGGTAGTTCTCATTGTTTTGTTTTATTGTGGAGCCCCTAGTCCCACTTTCATGCCTCGGTTAGCTCCCTTGCCCCACCCCCCACACATTCGGAGACCGCACCTAGCTTATTAACTGGTGCTTCCAGAGATGCAGCCTCTCTCATCGTCACTCAATGCCTAGGTTTACCTCCACTGTACTCGCACCCTACCATGCCATTGTCTGTGCATTATGCCCTGAATCTATCTTACCACGCCCAGAAGTCTGCTCCTTTTACTCTCTGTTCCGAACACACTAGACGACCAGTTCTTATAGCCTTTAGCCGTACCCTTATCCCACTCCTCTTCTGGTCCTCTGGTTATGAATAGGTTAACCCAGGCCCTGTGTGTCACCAGGCGTTCTCATTTGTTGACTTCTGTAACCGGAAAAGCCTTGGATTCATGCATGTTAACATCAGAAGCCTCCATCCCTAAATTTACTTTATTCACTGCTTTAGCACACTCCGCAAACCCTGATGTTGTAGCCGTATCTGAATCCTGGCTTAGGAAGGCCACCAAAAATTCGCAAACTTTCCATCCCCAATTACAATATTTTCTGTCAAGATAGAACTGTTAAAGGGGGCGGAGTTGCAGTCTACTGTAGAGATAGTCTGCAGAGTTCTGTCCTACTATCCAGGTCCATGCCCACAGTTAGAGCTGCTACTTCTAAAAATCCATCTCTCCAGAAATAAGTCTCTCACTGTTGCCGCTAGTGAAAGACCCCCCTCAGCTCCCAGCTGTGCTCTGGACACCATATGTGAATTGATTGCCCCCCCATCTATTGTCAGGGATATGCTTAACACCCCGGCTGTCCTACAATCTAAACTAGATGCCCTCAATCTCACACAAATTAACAAGGACCGACCAGGTACAACCCCAAATCCGTAAACATGGGCATGCTCATAGATATCATCCTGACCAGCTTGCCCTCTAAATACACCTCTGCTGTTTTCAACCAGGATCTCAGCGATCACTGCCTCATTGCCTGCGTCCGTTATGGGTCCGCGGTCAAACGACCACCCCTCATCACTGTCAAACGCTCCCTAAAAAACTTCTTCTTTCACTTCTTTCTAATCGACCTGGCCAGGGTATCCTGGAAGTGGCCCGGGTATCCTGGAAGTGCCTTCCTCACCATCTTAAATAAGCATGCCCCTTTCAAAAAATTTAGAACTAAGAATAGATAAAGCCCTTGGTTCACTCCAGACTTGACTGCCCTTGACCAACACAAAAACATCCTGTGGCGCACTGCACTAGCTTCAAAATAGTCTCCACGATATGCAACTTTTCAGGGAAGTCAGGAACCAATATACACAGTCAGTTAGGAAAGCAAAGACTAGCTTTTTCAAACAGAAATTTGCATCCTGCAGCACTAATTCCCCCAAAATTTGGGACACTGTAAAGTCCAAGGACAATAGGAGCACCTCCTCTCTGCTGCCCACTGCACTGCGGCTAGGAAACACTGTCACCACCGATAAATCCACAATAATCGAGAATTTCAATAAGCATTTCTCTACGGCTGGCCACGCTTTCCACCTGGATACCCCTACCCCGGCCAACAGCTCTGCACCCCCCGCAGCAACTGGCCCACGCTTCTCCTTCACCCAAATCCAGACAGATGATGTCCTGAAAGAGCTGCAAAATCTGGATCCCTACTGGGCTAGACAATCTGGACCCTCTCTTCCTAAAGTTATCCGCCACCATTGTCGCAACCCCTATGACTAGTCTGTTCAACCTCTCTTTCGTATCGTCTGAGATTCCTAAAGATTGGAAAGCGGCCGCGGTCATCCCCCTCTTCAAAGGGGGAGACACTCTAGACCGAAACTGTTACAGACCTATATCCATCCTGCCCTGCCTTTCTAAAGTCTTCGGAAGCCAAGTTAACAAACAGATCACCGACCATCTTGAATCCCACCGTACCTTCTCCGCTATGCAATCCGTTTTTTCCGAGCTGGTCACGGGTGCACCTCAGCCACGCTCAAGGTCCTAAACGATATCATCAACCACCATTGATAAAAAACATTACTGTGCAGCCGTCTTCATCGACCTGGCCAAGGCATTCGACTCTGTCAATCACCACATTCTTATTGGCAGACTCAACAGCCTTGGTTTCTCAAATGATTGCCTCGCCTGGTTCACCAACTACTTATCAGATAGAGTTCAGTGTGTCAAATCAGAGGGCCTGTTCTCCGGACATCTGGCAGTCTCTATGGGGGTGCCACAGGGTTCAATTCTCGGGCCGACTCTTTTCTCTGTATACATCAATGATGTCGCTCTTGCTGCGGATGATTCTTTGATCCACCTCTATGCAGACGACACCATTCTGTATACATCTGGCCCTTCTTTGGACACTGTGTTAACAAACCTCCAAACGAGCTTCAATGCTATACAACTCTCCTTCCGTGGCCTCCAACTGCTCTTAAACGCTAGTAAAACTAAATGCATGCTCTTCAACCGATCACTGCCCACGCCTGCCCGCCCGCCTAGCATCACTGCTATGGACGGTTCTGACTTAGAATATGTGGACAACTATAAATACCTAGGTGTCTGGCTGGACTGTAAACTCTCTTTCCAGACTCCAATCCAAATTAAATCTAGAATCGGCGTCCTATTTCGCAACAAAGCCTCCTTCGCTCATGCTGCCAAACATACCCTCGTAAAACTGACTCTCCTGCCGATCCTTGACATTGGCGATGTCATTTACAAAATAGCCTCCAACACTCTAATCAGCAAATTGGATGCAGTCTATCACAGTGCCATCCGTTTTGTCACCAAAGCCTCTTATATTACCCACCATTGCGACCTGTATGCTCTCGTTGGCTGGTCCTCGCTACATATTCGTCGCCAAACCCACTGGCTCCAGGTCATCTATAAGTCTTTGCTAGTTAAAGCTCTGCTTTATCTCAGCTCACTGGTCACCATAGCAACACCCGCCCGTAGCACACGCTCCAGCACGTATATTACACTGGTCATCCCCAAAGCCAACACGTCTTTGGCCGCCTTTCCTTCCAGTTCTCTGCTGCCAATGACTGGAACGAATTGGAGACTTACGTCTCCTTCACTAACTTCAAGCATCGGCTGTCAGAGCAGCTTACCGATCGCTGCAGCTGTACACAGCCCTTCTGTAAATAGCCCATCCTACCAACTACCTACCTCATCCCCATATTTGTTTTTTCGTTTTTTTCTGCTCTTTTGCACTCCAGTATTTCTCCTTGCACATCCTCATCTACACATCTATCACTCCAGTGTTAATTGCTAAATTGTAATTACTTTGCACTATGGCCTATTTATTGTCTTACCTCCTTACTTCATTTGCACACAATGTATACAGATTTTCTATTATGTTATTGACTGTACATTTGTTAATCCCATGTGTAGCTCTGTGTTGTTGTTTTTGTCGCACTGCTTTGCTTTATCTTGGCCAGGTCGCAGTTGTAAATGAGAACTTGTTCTCAGCTGGCCTACCCGGTTAAATAAAGGTCAAATAAAATAGAAATAAAAAACTTCTGTCACATCCAGCTGGTTGCATGAAGAACTACAGAAGTAAGTCAGTCAATTATAGATCAAGCAGAAGAATTTGGGAATAATGTCAACAAACCAGACACAGTGTACTGTACAATATGAGATAAACTACCCTACTAAACTCCCCCTCCATCCCTCTCAGAGACTTGACATAGTGTCACAATCGTGTGGAGGATTGACGGACCAAAACGCAGCTTTAGGAAAATAAGCCATCTCCTTTTTATTAACGAAGAAGGCAAACGAAACAAAAACACTTAAACACTAAACAAAACAAGAAAACGATCGTGAAGCTAAACAACGATGTGCACACACTGGCTACAAACGTATCACATAGACAACTACTCACCACAAATGAAAGCCTATGGCTTCCCTAAATAAGGCTCCCAATCAGAGACAACCGAAATCAGCTGTCTCTAATTGGGAACTCATTCAGGTAACCATAGACTCTCCTAGACAACTAAACATACATAGACAACGCTAGACACATGTACTCAACACAAACCCATATACTACACCAACAACCCCTTTACCATAGAATCACCCAAAACCAACAAAACACAAACATTCCCCATGTCACACCCTGACCTAACTAAAATAATAAAGAAAACAAAGAATACTAAGGCCAGGGCGTGACATAACCCCCCCCTTAAGGTGCGAACTCCGGGCGCACCATTACACAGTCTAGGGGAGGGTCTGGGTGGGCTTCCATCCACGGTGGCGGCTCCGGCTCTGGTTGTGGTCCCCACGTCACCACAGTCCCTAACCGCCTCCTTAGCTTCCTCCAAATGACCCCCCTCCACATTAACCCCATTGCATTAAGGGGCAGTTCCGGACTAAGGGGCAGCTCCGGACTAAGGGGCAGTACCAGGGTAAGGGGCAGCACCAGGGTAAGGGGCAGCACCAGGATAAGGGGCAGCTCCGGACTGAGGAATGGCAGCTCCGGACTGAGGAATGGCAGCTCCGGATTGAGGGACTGCAGCTCCGGACTGAGGGACGGCCCATGGCTGGCTGACAGATCTGGCTGCTCATGGCTGGCTGACGGATCTGGCTGCTCATGGCTGGCTGACGGATCTGGCTGCTCATGGCTGGCTGACGGATCTGGCTGCTCATGGCTGGCTGACGGATCTGGCTGCTCATGGCTAGCTGACGGATCTGGCTGCTCATGGCTAGCTGACGGATCTGGCTGCTCATGGCTAACTGACGGATCTGGCTGCTCATGGCTAGCTGACGGATCTGGCTGCTCATGGCTAGCTGACGGATCTGGCTGCTCATGGCTAGCTGACGGATCTGGCTGCTCATGGCTAGCTGACGGATCTGGCTGCTCATGGCTAGCTGACGGATCTGGCTGCTCATGGCTGGCTGACTGATCTGGCAGATCCTGTCTGATTGGCGGCTCTGGCAGATCCTGTCTGGTTGGCGGCTCTGGCAGATCCTGTCTGGTTGGCGGCTCTGGCAGATCCTGTCTGGTTGGCGGCTCTGGCAGATCCTGTCTGGTTGGCGGCTCTGGCAGATCCTGTCTGGTTGGCGGCTCTGGCAGATCCTGTCTGGTTGGTGGCTCTGGCAGATCCTGTCTGACGGACGGCTCTAGCGGCTCCTGTCTGGCTGGCGGCTCTAGCGGCTCCTGTCTGGCGGACGGCTCAGTAGGCTCATGGCAGACGGGCGGCTTTGCAGGCTCATGGCAGACGGGCGGCTTTGCAGGCTCATTGCAGACGGATGGCTCAGATGGCGCTGGGGAGACGGATGGCTCAGATGGCGCTGGGGAGACGGATGGCTCAGATGGCGCTGGGGAGACGGATGGCTCAGATGGCGCTGGGGAGACGGATGGCTCAGATGGCGCTTGGCAGATGGGCAGTTCAGTCATCGCTGTGCAGACGGCAGACTCCTGCCGGCTGAGGCGCACTGTAGGCCTGGTGCGTGGTGCCGGGACTGGTGGCACCGGGCTGGGGACACGCATCTCAGGGCTAGTGCGGGGAGCAGCAACAGGACGCACAGGACTCTGGGGACACACAGGAGGCTTGGTGCGTGGTTTAGGCACTGGTGGTAAAGGGCTGGAGACACGCACCATATGGCTAGTGCATGGAGGAGGCACTGGTGGTACTGGGTTGGGGCGGGGAGGTGGCGCCGGAAATACCGGACCGTGCAGGCGTACTGGCTCCCTTGAGCGCCGAGCCTGCCCAACCTTACCTGGTTGTATGCTCCCCGTCGCCTGACCAGTGCGGGGAGGTGGAATAACCCGCACCGGCCTATGTAGGCGAACCGGGGACACCATGCGTAAGGCTGGTGCCATGTACGCCGGCCCGAGGAGACGCACTGGTGACCAGATGCGTTGGGCCGGCTTCATAACATACGACTCAACGCTCAGTCTAGCCCGGCCGATACGTGGAGCTGAAATGTACCGAACCGGGCTATGCACACGTACAGGAGACACCGTGCGCTCTACTGCGTAACACGGTGTCTGCCCGTACTCTCGCTCTCCACGGTAAGTACAGGGAGTAGGCGCAGGTTTCCTACCTGACTTCGCCACACTCCCTTTAAGGCCCCCCCCCAAGAAATTTTTGGGTTGTACTCACGGGCTTCCAGCCTTGTCTCCGTGCTGCCTCCTCATATCGCCTCCTCTCGGCTTTAGCTGCCTCCAGCTCTTCACGAGGAAGGCGATATTCTCCCGGTTGTGCCCACGGCCCCTTACCATCCAGTATCTCCTCCCATGTCCACGAATCCTGTGTAGGTGGGTCCTGTTGCCGCTTTCCATGCCGCTTGGTCCTGTAATGGTGAGTAGTTCTGTCACGATCGTGTGGAGGATTGACGGACCAAAACGCAGCTTTAGGAAAATAAGCCATCTCCTTTTTATTAACGAAGAAGGCAAACGAAACAAAAACACTTAAACACTAAACAAAACAAGAAAACGATCGTGAAGCTAAACAACGATGTGCACACACTGGCTACAAACGTATCACATAGACAACTACTCACCACAAATGAAAGCCTATGGCTACCCTAAATAAGGCTCCCAATCAGAGACAACCGAAATCAGCTGTCTCTAATTGGGAACTCATTCAGGTAACCATAGACTCTCCTAGACAACTAAACATACATAGACAACGCTAGACACATGTACTCAACACAAACCCATATACTACACCAACAACCCCTTTACCATAGAATCACCCAAAACCAACAAAACACAAACATTTCCCATGTCACACCCTGACCTAACTAAAATAATAAAGAAAACAAAGAATACTAAGGCCAGGGCGTGACACATAGACTCAGATACTGAACCGCAAACACAGCAAATTTTGAACATAAAACATTTAGATCATGAAATGTTTATTTATGTATTACTTCATGTCTAATTCCATCTATTAGACCTGCACTGTAACGCCTGCTCCCGCTCTTTCCCCCCTGGCGCTCGAGGGCGCCAGGCTGCCCTGCATTACTCACTCCTGCCACCATCATTTATGCACACCTGTCTTCCCTTGTCACGCGCTTCAGCGATATTGGACTCACCTGGACTCACTCAATCACCTGTTTATTACCTCCCCTATATTTGTCAGTTCCCCAGCTCTGTTCCCCGCTGCTGCATTGTTTGTCATATGTCCGTGTTACCCATGTGCTGATGCTGTTCCTGTCTTGTTCTGTCTGTTCCCGAATAAATGTCTGACTCCCCATACCTGCTTCTCCTGACATGCACATACAAATAAATCTGTAAAAACAGCAGAATTAATCAATCCCATTGTTAGAAATAAATCTATAAATCAACTGAATACATTTTTTTTATCCTATCGTTAGAACAACAACCTAGTTACATTTTCCTGAATAGAAGGTTGAGATGACAGTCAACCCATACAGGCTAAACCATACAGACTAAACCATACAGGCTAAACCATACAAACTAAACCATACAGGTTAAACCATACAGACTAAACCATACAGGCTAAACCATGCAAGCTAACCCATGCAGGTTAAACCATACAGACTAAACCATACAGGCTAAACCATACAGGCTAAACCATACAGGCTAAACCATACAGACTAAACCATACAGGCTAAACCATACAGGCTAAACCATACAAACTAAACCATACAGGCTAAACCATACAGACTAAACCATACAGGCTAAACCATACAGGCTAAACCATACAGGCTAAACCATACAGGATAAACCATACAGGCTAAACCATACAGACTAAACCATACAGGCTAAACCATGCAAGCTAACCCATACAGGTGAAACCATACAGACTAAACCATACAGGCTAAACCATACAGGCTAAACCATGCAGGCTAAACCATACAGACTAAACCATACAGACTAAACCATACAGACTAAACCATACAGGCTAAACCATACAGGCTAAACCATACAGGCTAAACCATACAGACTAAACCATACAGGCTAAACCATACAGGATAAACCATACAGGCTAAACCATACAGACTAAACCATACAGGCTAAACCATGCAAGCTAACCCATACAGGTGAAACCATACAGACTAAACCATACAGGCTAAACCATACAGGCTAAACCATGCAGGCTAAACCATGTAAGCTAACCCATACAGGTTAAACCATACAGACTAAACCATACAGGCTAAACCATGCAGGCTAAACCATGCAAGCTAAACCATACAGGTTAAACGATACAGAATAAACCATACAGGCTAAACCATACAGGCTAAACCATGCAAGCTAACCCATACAGGTTAAACCATACAGACTAAACCATACAGGCTAAGCCATACAGGCTAAACCATGTAAGCTAACCCATACAGGTTAAACCATACAGACTAAACCATACAGACTAAACCATACAGGCTAAACCATACAGACTAAACCATACAGGTTAAACGATACAGACTAAACCATACAGGCTAAACCATACAGGCTAAACCATGCAAGCTAACCCATACAGGTTAAACCATACAGACTAAACCATACAGGCTAAGCCATACAGGCTAAACCATGTAAGCTAACCCATACAGGTTAAACCATACAGACTAAACCATACAGACTAAACCATACAGACTAAACCATACAGACTAAACCATACAGACTAACCCATACAGGCTAAACCATACAGGTTAAACCATACAGACTAAACCATACAGGTTAAACCATACAGACTAAACCATACAGGTTAAATATGTTCTCTAATACTACTGTATTGATCTGTATATCTAATTATTCACTAAAATGTACTAATTGTAGGTCACTGTGGACAACAGCGTCTGTTAATGAACTAACATGTCAAATGTTACATGAGAAAGCATATTTACCAATATATATAGAACAGTTAAATCCATTTCAGTAGTATCTGTCAGATCCAGCTGGCTATGTGGAGGAACTACACAGGTATGACAGTCAATTATAGCTAAAAGCAGAAGTATTTGTTGTGTGGACATAAGCTCAAATGAAGGTAGTACTCTACATTAATCAAAACGACATTGAACATGCTTAGTCCAGCAATACACTCTTAGAAAAAAATGGGCTATCTAAAACCTAAAATATTTTTTGGTCATCCCCTTAGGAAAACCCTTTGAAGTAGTGTTTTTGGTTCCAGGTAGAATCCTTTTGGGTTCCATGTGGAACCCTTTCAACAGAGAGTTCTTCATCTACACGGAACACACAAGTGTTCTACCTGGAGTTAAAAAGGGTTCTACCTGGAGTCAAAAAGGGTTCTCCTATGGGGACAGCTGAAAAACCCTTTTGGAACCCTTTTTTCTAAGAGTGTAGGTTTGATCTGTGTCAAGGAAACTGGCCCTATATACTACTCAACAATACGGTGCCTTGTGCTGGTTACTCATTCAATACACTACATTTGGCTTCACTATGGAGTGGCTGGCCGACTTTCACAGACTGCACGACTCTCACAGATTCTCTTAGATGGTTCGGCACATGGAAAGTCAAACCAACAATTTTTATCTCTGGAACAGTGTTGACCAATTCGGACACAGTTTTCTACTTCACCTTTAGGCCCATGGTTATTTGGTTCTTTAGAGTCCCAGTACCTAGAAAAGGGAGAAGAGAACCCATTACTCCATACAGTATGTCCCAGAATAAATAAATATTTGCGACCAAATATATTGGCACCATGGATTTTTACAATTTTAATTTATAAAATAAAGACAAATGGCATGGACAAAATGATTGGCACCCCGGAGCTAGTACTTGATTGCATAGCCTTTGGCCAAGATCACTCAAGACAAATGCTTCTTGAAGCCATCAATAATCTGCTGCACCTTTCGACTGGCAATTTGGCCCAGTGTTTAGCAACAAACTGCTCTAATTCTTCAGTTTGGCCCAGTGTTTAGCAACAAACTGCTCTAATTCTTCAGTTTGGCCCAGTATTTAGCAACAAACTGCTCTAATTCTTCAGTTTGGCCCAGTATTTAGCAACAAACTGCTCTAATTCTTCAATTTGGCCCAGTATTTAGCAACAAACTGCTCTAATTCTTCAATTTGGCCCAGTATTTAGCAACAAACTGCTCTAATTCTTCAATTTGGCCCAGTATTTAGCAACAAACATCTCTAATTCTTCAATTTGGCCCAGTACTTAGCAACAAACTGCTCTAATTCTTCAATTTGGCCCAGTATTTAGCAACAAACTGCTCTAATTCTTCAATTTGGCCCAGTATTTAGCAACAAACTGCTCTAATTCTTCAATTTGGCCCAGTATTTAGCAACAAACTGCTCTAATTCTTCAGTTTGGCCCAGTATTTAGCAACAAACTGCTCTAATTCTTCAATTTGGCCCAGTATTTAGCAACAAACTGCTCTAATTCTTCAGTTTGGCCCAGTATTTAGCAACAAACATCTCTAATTCTTCAATTTGGCCCAGTATTTAGCAACAAACTACTCTAATTCTTCAATTTGGCCCAGTATTTAGCAACAAACTGCTCTAATTCTTCAATTTGGCCCAGTATTTAGCAACAAACTGCTCTAATTCTTCAATTTGGCCCAGTATTTAGCAACAAACTGCTCTAATTCTTCAATTTGGCCCAGTATTTAGCAACAAACTGCTCTAATTCTTCAGTTTGGCCCAGTATTTAGCAACAAACTGCTCTAATTCTTCAATTTGGCCCAGTATTTAGCAACAAACTACTCTAATTCTTCAATTTGGCCCAGTATTTAGCAACAAACTGCTCTAATTATTCAATTTGTGTCACAATGGCGTGTATAAGTGGCAGAGGAAGTCAGGCGCAGGAGAGTCAAATAGAGTGTAGAATGGAGTACTTTAATTAAAGTCCCAGTAATTTGCTCCATAACACTCACGGAAAAATATAATACAAATCTGGGTACGAAGACCCATCGCACACCTATACACAAACAACACAACACTTGACAACGAACAATCTCTGACAAACACATGAAGGGAAACAGAGGGTTAAATACACAACAGGTAATGAATGGGATTGACAACAGGTGTGTGGGAAGACAAGACAAAACCAATGGAAAATGAAAAGTGGATCGATGATGGCTAGAAGGCCGGTGAAGTCGACCGCCGAACACCGCCCGGACAAGGAGAGGCAACGACTTCGGTAGAAGTCGTGACATTACCCCCCCCCTGACGCGCGGCTCCAGCAGCGCGTCGACACCGACCTCGGGGACGACCCGGAGGGCGAGGTGCAGGGCGATCCGGATGGAGGCGGTGGAATTCTTTTAACATAGAAGGATCTAAAACGTCCTCCACCGGAACCCAGCATCTCTCCTCCGGCCCGTACCCCTCCCAGTCCACGAGGTACTGAAGGCCCCTCGCCCGACGTCTCGAATCCAAAATGGATCGAACAGAGTACGCCGGGACCCCCTCGATGTCTAGAGGAGGCGGAGGAACTTCACGCACTTCAGCCTCCTGGAGCGGGCCAGCCACCACCGGCCTGAGGAGAGACACATGGAACGAGGGGTTAATACGGTAATTAGTGGGCAGTTGTAACCTATAACATACCTCGTTCACTCTCAGGACTTTAAACGGCCCCACAAACCGCGGACCCAGCTTCCGGCAGAGCAGGCGGAGGGGCAGGTTTCGGGTCGAGAGCCAGACCCTGTCCCCTGGTGCGAACACCGGGGCCTCACTGCGGCGACGGTCTGCGCCAATTTTCTGGCGCCTTATGGCACGCTGAAGGTGGACGTGGGCTGCCTCCCAGGTTTCCTCAGCGTGCCGAAACCAATTGTCCACCGCAGGAGCCTCGGTCTGACTCTGATGCCAAGGAGCCAGAACCGGCTGATACCCTAATACACATTGAAAAGGAGTAAGGTTAGTGGAGGAGTGACGTAGCGAGTTCTGGGCCATCTCTGCCCAGGGCACGAACTTCGCCCACTCCCCCGGCCGGTCCTGGCAATAGGACCGCAGAAACCTGCCCACATCCTGGTTAACTCTCTCCACCTGCCCATTACTCTCGGGGTGAAAACCTGAGGTAAGACTAACCGAGATCCCCAGACGTTCCATGAACGCCTTCCAGACCCTTGATGTGAACTGGGGACCCCGATCAGACACTATATCCTCAGGCACCCCATAGTGCCGGAAAACGTGTGTAAACAGGGCCTCTGCAGTTTGTAAGGCCGTAGGGAGACCGGGCAAAGGGAGGAGACGACAGGACTTCGAAAACCGATCCACAACGACCAAGATCGTGGTGTAACCCTGTGAAGGTGGAAGATCAGTCAAAAAATCCACCGACAGGTGCGACCACGGCCGTTGAGGAACAGGTAAAGGTTGAAGCTTACCTCTAGGCAGGTGTCTAGGAGCCTTGCCCTGGGCGCACACCGAGCAGGAGGAAACATAAATCCTCACGTCCTTAGCTAAAGTGGGCCACCAGTACCTCCCATCAAGACAGCGCATCGTCCGACCTATCCCAGGATGACCAGAGGAGGGTGACGTGTGAGCCCAATAGATCAATCGGTCGCGGACAGCAGACGGAACGTACAGACGACCAGCTGGACACTCAGGAGGAGAGGGCTCTGCACGTGACGCCAGCTCAATGTCCGCGTCCAGCTCCCACACTACTGGCGCCACCAAACACGAAGCTGGGAGTATGGGAGTGGGATCCATGGACCGCTACTCTGTGTCATACAGCCAAGACAATGCGTCTGCCTTGACGTTCTGGGAGCCTGGTCTGTAAGTAAGAGTAAACACAAAACGAGTGAAAAACATGGCCCACCTTGCCTGGCGAGGATTCATTCTCTTCGCCTGCCGGATGTACTCCAGATTGCGGTGGTCAGTCCAGATGAGAAAAGGGTGTTTAGCCCCCTCAAGCCAGTGCCTCCACACCTTCAAGGCCTCTACGACAGCTAACAGCTCTCGGTCCCCCACATCATAGTTTCGCTCCGCCGGGCTGAGCTTCTTCGAAAAAAAAGCACAGGGGCGAAGCTTCAGTGGCACACCCGAACGCTGAGAGAGCACTGCTCCTATCCCAGCTTCGGATGCGTCCACCTCTACCATGAATGGCAAAGAGGGATCCGGATGAGCCAACACAGGCGCCGAGGTAAACAGAGTCTTCAGGTGTCCAAAAGCCCTGTTCGCCTCAGCCGACCACTGCAAGCGCACCGGGCCCCCCTTTAGCAGTGAGGTAATGGGAGCCGCAACCTGACCAAAACCCCGGATAAATCTCCGGTAGTAATTGGCAAACCCCAAAAAACGCTGCACCTCCTTTACCGTGGTTGGAGTCGGCCAATTACGCACGGCTGTAATGCGGTCGCTCTCCATTTCCACTCCTGAAGTGGAAATCCGATGCCCTAGGAAGGAGATGGATTGTTGGAAGAACAAGCATTTCTCAGCCTTGACATATAGATCATGCTCCAACAGGCGACCAAGCATCCTGCGCACCAGGGACACATGCTCGGCGCGGGTAGCGGAGTATATCAGAATATCATCTATATACACCACTACACCCTGCCCGTGCAGGTCCCTGAAGATCTCATCTACAAATGATTGGAAGACTGATGGAGCATTCATCAACCCATATGGCATGACCAGGTACTCATAATGACCTGAGGTGGTGCTAAATGCCGTCTTCCACTCATCACCCTTCCGAATACGCACCAGATTATACGCACTCCTGAGATCCAATTTTGTGAAGAAGCGTGCCCCGCGCATTGATTCCATAACTGTATTTATCAGAGGTAGCGGGTAACTATATTTCACCGTGATTTTATTGAGACCTCGATAATCAATGCACGGGCGTAAACCACCATCCTTCTTCTTCACAAAAAAGAAACTCGAAGAAGCGGGTGAAATGGATGGCTGAATGAACCCCTGACGCAGGGATTCAGAGATATATGAATCCATAGCCACCGTCTCCGCTTGCGACAGGGGATACACGTGACTCCTGGGATATGCAGCGTCTACCAGGAGATCTATCGCACAATCCCCCTGTCGATGGGGTGGTAATTGAGTCGCCTTCTTTTTACAGAAGGCGAGTGCCAAATCGGCATATTCAGGGGGAATGCGCACGGTGGAGACCTGGTCTGGACTTTCCACCGTAGTAGCACCAACGGAAACCCCTAAACACCTACCTGAGCACTCTCGCGACCACCCCGTGAGAGCCCTCTGTGGCCAAGAAACAGTGGGGTTATGACACGCTAACCAGGGTAGACCTAGCACCACAGAATACGCAGGGGAATCAATAAGGAAAAGACTAATCTTCTCCTTGTGACCCTCCTGCGTTATCATATTCAACGGTGCGGTGACCTCCCTGATAAAACCTGACCCTAATGGTCGACTATCTAAGGCATGAATAGGAACAGGCATATCCACAGACACAATAGGAAGCCCTAAACTATGAGCTAAATTTTTATTAATGAAATTTCCAGCCGCGCCTGAATCTACTAGCGCCTTATACTGGGACTGCAGGGAAAAATCCGGAAAAGTGACAGAGACAAACATAAGTGCAACAGAGGGCTCTGGATGAGAATGGTGCCTACTCACCTGGGGTGATGCCAGAGTGCCCTGCCTGCCTTCTCTATTCTCAGAGGAACCAACCCGGCACCGACCAGCAGTGTGATCTCTGCGACCATAGATGGTGCTCGAGCGGGAACCCCCTCCGGTCTCCCGGCGCACCGTCCCTCCCAATTCCATTGGGAGGGAGAGAGGGTGCGGGAGGATGGAACAACCAGACCCCGATCTAGACGTCCACGAGTAGCCAGCATGTTGTCCAGCCTGATGGACATGTCCACCAGCTGGTCGAAGTTAAGGGTGGTGTCTCTACAGGCCAGCTCCCGACGGACGTCCTCGCGTAGGCTACAACGGTAATGGTCGATCAGGGCCCTGTCGCTCCATCCAGCGCCGGCAGCCAAGGTCCTAAACTCCAAAGCAAACTCCTGGGCACTCCTCGTCCCCTGCCTCAGATGATAGAGGAGCTCACCCGCCGTTTTTCCTTCGGGAGGATGGTCGAATACTCTCCTGAAATAAAGGGTGAACTCCTCAAAATGGTCCAACGCCGCATTCTCCTCTCTACACACAGCGCTGGCCCACTCCCGGGCTTTCCCGGTGAGGCATGAGACGAGGGCGGAACTCTTCTCCCGGTCGGATGGTACTGGGGAGACCGTGGCCAGATATAAGTTCAGTTTAAGGAGGAAACCCTGGCAGCCAGCAGTATCTCCGTTGTAACCCGTGGGTAGGGGTAAACGGATTTTGTTAGGTTCAGGTGGGGAAAACGCGTTAACGGTAAATCCCAGTTGTGGCAGTGGAGGCGCTGGAGAAACTCCCTGTCTCTCCCAGCGATCCATATTCTGGACAATACGATCCATGATGGCGCTCAAACAGTCAATCTCCTTCGCTTGTTCCATAACGCGCTTTTCCACCTCCATGGCCGTCGTGTCCTCTCCTGCTGACTTCATATATTATATGGTCAGAGATTCTGTCACAATGGCGTGTATAAGTGGCAGAGGAAGTCAGGCGCAGGAGAGTCAAAATAGAGTGTAGCATGGAGTACTTTAATTAAAGTCCCAGTAATCTGCTCCATAACACTCACGGAAAAATATAATATAAATCTGGGTACGAAGACCCATCGCACACCTATACACAAACAACACAACACTTGACAACGAACAATCTCTGACAAACACATGAAGGGAAACAGAGGGTTAAATACACAACAGGTAATGAATGGGATTGACAACAGGTGTGTGGGAAGACAAGACAAAACCAATGGAAAATGAAAAGTGGATCGATGATGGCTAGAAGGCCGGTGAAGTCGACCGCCGAACACCGCCCGGACAAGGAGAGGCAACGACTTCGGTAGAAGTCGTGACAATTTGGCCCAGTATTTAGCAACAAACTGCTCTAATTCTTCAATTTGGCCCAGTATTTAGCAACAAACTGCTCTAATTCTTCAATTTGAGTGGTGCCCTCCACCAAATGCTGTTTTCTGCTCTGGCCATAGGTTATGGATGTGATTTAGATCTGGACTCTTCGCTGGCCACAAACAAACAAAACTAAATTTGAGTTACAGATCAGCACTGTGTTTACCGATGACCAAATGAAGCATTCAACGAAAATAACACCCTCCCTACAATCAAACATGGGGGAGGTTTGCATCTGGTCCTGGGGGCCTTGAACATGCGCAAGGCATCATGAAATCAGCAGATTATCAAGGTGTTTTGGAGTCCAATGTTAAACCTAGTGTCCAAAAACTGAGTCTCCATTGAATGTTGTGGGTCTTCCAGCAGGACAACAACCCCAAACACACATCAAAAAGCACCCAGAAATGGTCCGGGAAGAAACGCTGGACTGTTCTAGAGTGGCCAGCAATGAGTCCAGATCTGAATCACATCCAAAATTAATTGCCGATATCCTCCCAATAATGTCACCGGATAGGTGTAGTGAAATGTGTTGTTTTACAGGGTCAGCTATAGTAGTACGCCACAAATGAAGCTCAAAGGCACATCAGATTGTTTCACCTTGTCGGCTCGGGTATTCCAATCAGCAACCTTTCGGTTTAGCTCTATTCGCTAGGCTACCTGCCGGCCAAAACAGCAGTTGGTGGAGGGCACCCCTCAAACATTGAAGAATTAGAGCGGTTTGCTGCTAAATACTGGGCCAAATTGCCAGTAGAAAGGCGCAGCAAGCTCATTGGTGGCTACAAGAAGCATTTGTCTTCAGTTATGATGGTCAAAGGCTGCGCAATCAAGTACTGGCTCCAAGCACATTGTCGATGCCATGAAGATCCAATAACAAAGTGTGAATTTCAAAGGTATTTTTTCTATTTCAACTTATTTGAGAAGAAATATGGAATTATTTGATAAAAGTGCAAGGGTGCCAATATATTTGGCCTCAACTGTACAAGGCTTACAAAACTATGTATACAACGCTGTGCTTTTGAGTGTACAGCTGCTTTGTCCTTGTGTGTGTGTGTCTTTGAGTGTGTGTGTTGAATGTGAAGCGCGTGCCTGTGAGTGTAGATGTGTGCGAATAAAGGCCTTAAAAACATCCTTACTTGAGGTTCTCATTAAGAGCTGTATTGTCCATCCAGACCCACACTTTCTCTTGCTTCTCATCTGTCAGTCCAATCCAGGGGCTGTGTTCATAAGGATCCATTCCCAGTGTTACAACTCTCTGTTTTATAAACTCCTATGGAGAAAACAACACAACGCTTCTCATCTGTCAGTCCAATCCAGGGGCTGTGTTCATAAGGATTAATTCCCAGTGTTACAACTCTCTGTTTTATAAACTCCTATGGAGAAAACAACACAACGCTTCTCATCCTGATGAAAGCCTTGATGGCTGAACATTCATTTTTTATACTATTCTAAATAAAGTATATTTTTAACTTAAAGAGCGAGAACCCTGTCTGCTTTCCACTAAAATCAACCAATTGAGACCGACATGCAAAACACAGAGATACTGAAAGAAGGATGTATCCTAACTTGAAGTCTGCCCATTATGTGAGAGTCAAGTAGCAATAAATTACACTAAATGAGCAAAAGTATGTGGACACCTGCTCGTTAAACATCTCATTCCAAAATCATGGGCATTAATATGGAATTGGTCCCACCTTTGCTTCTATAAAAGCCTCCACTCTTCTTGGAAGTCTTTCCACCAGATGTTGGAACATTGCTGTGGGGACTTAATTCCATTAAGCCACAAGATCCTTATTGAGGTCAGGCACTGATGTTGGGCGATTAGGCCTGGCTCGCAGTCGACATTCCTATTCATCCCAAAGGTGTTCGATGGGGTTGAGGTCATGGCTCTGAGCAGGCCCGTCAAGTTCTTCCACACCGATCTCGACAAACCATTTCTGTAAGGACATCGCTTTGTGCATGGGGGCATTGACATGCTGGAACAGGAACGGGCCCCAAACTGTAGCCACAAAGTTGGAAGCACAAAATTGTTTGGAATGTCATTGTATTCTGTAGTTTTAAGATTTCCCTTCACTGGAACTAAGGGGCCCGAACCATGAAGAACTGCCCCAGATTTTACAGTTGGCACTATGCATTGGGACAGGTAGCGCTCTCCTGGCATCCACCAAACGCAGATTTGTCCAGACTGCTATGCGCTTCAACACTCTGCGGTCCCGTTCTGTGAGCTTGTGTGACCTACCACTTCGCGGCTGAGCCACTTCACAATAACAGCAGTCACAGTTGACCAGGGAAGCCTTAGCAGGGCAAAAATGGAACTGACTTGTTGGAAAGGTGGCATCCTATGACGGTGCCACGTTGAAAGTCACTGAGCTCTTCAGTAAGGCCATTCAACTGCAAAGTTTGTCTATGGAGGTTGCATGGCTGTGTAATCAATTTTATTCACCTGTCAGCAACGGGTGTGACTGACTTGAAGGGGTGTCCATGTACTTTTGTATATATATGTGTTCTACACCTCCAATCTTACCTGCTCCTGCTGACTCTCTATGATGACCAGGTGTCCTCCGTCACGGATGCAGGCGTACTGACTCTGTTCCCAGGTCAGTTTGTCTTGAGAGAAGTAGTAACATGATCCATTGTAGAACTCCCAGCCAGGAGAACACAGCTGACTGGCATTACATCTCTTCTGATTCCCTAGAAGAGAGAAGAGATAACATCATTGAAATGCGATAACTTCACTTCTATATCCTGTGATACATCACTTCTGATTCCCTGGAAGAGAGAGAGGAGAGACAAGAACACACCAGAAGACAAGGAGACAAGAGACAATGAGATGCAATTTGTATTTGATGACTTACAGTACGACAGTATATACTATATTTATATGTATATCCAGGATATACAGTATAATACAGTAGAATATTCAGTACTACAGTATATCCTATATTTATATGTATATCCAGTAAATACAGCATAATAATATAAGTACAATATAATACAGTATAATATTCAGTACTACAATATATGGTATATTATGAATTTCCATGAGGCATCCACTTTTGTACTCTCATGCATGGGAGGAGGATAGAACTAACCTTGGATGGTTGCCAGGAGATCTTTGACCCTAGTAAGGTTGGCATTACAGTCTTGTAGCTCTGAGGATAACAGCTCTCTCTGGACTGAGAACAGAATAGATTGATATCTTATTAGAATATTTTCCCCATCTTAATCTTTTATTTTTATTGGCCAGTCTGAGATATGGCTTTTTCTTTGCAACTCTGCCTAGAAGGCCAGCATCCCGGAGTCGCCTCTTCACTGTTGATGTGTTTTGCGGGTACTATTTAAGGAAGCTGGCAGTTTAGGACTTGTGAGGCATCTGTTTCTCAAACTAGACACTCTAATGTACTTGTCCTCTTGCTCAGTTGGGCACCGGGGCCTCCCACTCCTCTTTCTATCCTGGTTAGAGCCAGTTTGCGCTGTTCTGTGAAGGGAGTAGTACACAGCATTGTACGAGATCTTCGGTTTCTTGGCAATTTCTCGCATGGAATAGCCTTCATTTCTCTGAACAGGAATAGACCGACGATTTTCAGAAGAAAGGGCTTTGTTTCTGGCCATTTTGAGCCTGTAATCGAACCCACAAAAGCTGATGCTCCAGATACTCAACAATTCTAAAGAAGGCAGGTTTTATTGCTTCTTTAATCAGGACAACAGTTTCAGCTGTGCTAACATAACTGCAAAAGGGTTTTCTAATGATCAACTAGACTTTTAAAATTATAAACTTGGACTAACTAACACAACGTGCCATTGGAACACAGGAGTGATGGTTGCTGACAATGGGCCTCTGTACGCCTATGTAGATATTCCATAAAAAATCTGTCATTTCCAGCTACAATAGTCATTTACAAAATTAACAATGTCTACACTGTATTTCTGATCAATTTGATGTTATTTTAATGGACAGAAAAATTGCTTTTCTTTCAAAAACAAGGACATTTCTAAGTGACCCCAAACTTTTGAACGGTAGTGTATATATTATTTAAAATATGTACAGTACCAGTCAAAAGTTTGGACAAACCTACTCATTCAAGGGTTTTTCATACATTTGTACTATATTCTACATTGTAGAATAATAGTAAAGACATTAAAACTATGAAAAAACACATATGGAATCATGTAGTAACAAAAAAGTGTTAATCGAATCAAAATATATACATATATTTTTTAAAATATATTTTCCTTTATTATAAAATAACTGTTGAATTAAGGCCATAATACAAAGGTATGTCTTTGACGAACAAAACATTTGAAGTACAAAATTGTCACGCCTGCTCCCGCTCCCCCTCCCTGGTGCTCAAAGGCGTCAGGCTCCCCAGCATTACTCACTCCTGCCACCATCAGTACGAACACCTGCCTTTCCCCGTCACGCGCATCAACGTATTATTGGACTCACCTGGACTAAATCACCTGTTTATTACCTTCCCTATATTTGTCATTTCCCCATCTCTGTTCCCCGCTGCTGCATTGATTGTCGTTATGTATCTGTGTGCTGACGCTGTTTCTGTCTTGCTCTTTGTCTGTTCCTAATTAAATGTCAACTCCCCGTACCTGCTGCTCGTCTCCAGCGTCGGTCCTTACACAAAATGACTTTCCAATACACTTCACCACACTGATAGGACTAGGTTTCCATTAGGGCCAGAAGTCTTTCCTAGTCAACTAAAACCCCTTTGCTTCCTCATACACATTACAATGGTAGCATATACAATATTCAAATAATATGTTTTGGGGAAGCAATACTACTGTATATGTAATCCTAACCTTGATAACATGGAACTTTGTACTGAAATGAGAAGTTTGAGTTAAATTGGGTTCAACTTCCACTTTTAAACTTCACATTAATAATGAATGAATATATGATATGAATAGGAGCATTGTGGCCAGTCAGTCCCATGTCAGTTGAGTCATGTTCTAGACTACCTACCTGTTATGATGAGGGTCTCATTCTGTAGTCTCTTATAGCTGTCTTGTAGTTCAGTTGAGTCCTGTTCTAGACTACCTACCTGTTATGATGTGGGTCTCATTCTGTAGTCTCTTATAGCTGTCTTGTAGTTCAGTTGAGTCTTGTTCTAGACTACCTACCTGTTATGATGAGGGTCTCATTCTGTAGTCTCTTATAGCTGTCTTGTAGTTCAGTTGAGTCATGTTCTAGACTACCTACCTGTTATGATGAGGGTCTCATTCTGTAGTCTCTTATAGCTGTCTTGTAGTTCAGTTGAGTCATGTTCTAGACTACCTACCTGTTATGATGAGGGTCTCATTCTGTAGTCTCTTATAGCTGACTTGTAGTTCAGTTGAGTCCTGTTCTAGACTACCTACCTATTATGATGAGGGTCTCATTCTGTAGTCTCTTATAGCTGTCTTGTAGTTCAGTTGAGTCCTGTTCTCGACTACCTACCTGTTATGATGAGGGTCTCATTCTGTAGTCTCTTATAGCTGTCTTGCAGGTCATGCAGTTTCCCTGTTATGAAAGAGCAAATAATATGGAGGAATAACATGAATTTAGTTACATATCTAACCATAAAGTAAGTACGTAAACCTTGTACAAGCTTGAATGACCTCTTATCTAACCATAGTCCTATTAAAATGAAACAATATTTTATTTATCTATTACAGTGAAACTGCAGTATTTTAATCTGAGCCAGTCCCTCATAGGCAAACTGCATCTTAATGATTTAAATGAAGGATTCTCTCAAACATTTATATAAGGGTTTGATCATGGTGAAGATCTCTGGATCATTGATATTCTCACCTGTTAGATTCTCTTTCATCTGGGCAAAGAGGGCCCCCTCAGCTTGAAGACTAGTCATGTTGGAAGCATCTGGAACAGAGACAAGGAGACAAGATGGAGGGTTGTGGTTTTTCTCTGGTGTTTGTCACTATCGAACCCACCTGAAATGTACTGGTCTGGGTTGGCTTGGATATTTTTTGGGCACATTGTCCTTTTCAGCAGAGTTCCAGGCCAGCAACTATGGTGGATGCATAACCAGTCCAGCTCGGTTCAGTAATGTAAAAGGGTTCAGTAATGTAAAAGGGTTCAGTAGTGTAAAAGGGTTCAGTAATGTAAAAGGGTTCAGTAGTGTAAAAGGGTTCAGTAGTGTAAAAGGGTTCAGTAGTGTAAAAGGGTTCAGTAGTGTAAAAGGGTTCAGTAGTGTAAAAGGTTTCAGTAGTGTAAAAGGGTTCAGTAGTGTAAAAGGGTTCAGTAGTGTAAAAGGTTTCAGTAGTGTAAAAGGGTTCAGTAGTGTAAAAGGGTTCAGTAGTGTAAAAGGGTCAGGGTTCAGTATAATGTTTATAAACTCACAGAGGACTCCCAGAGTGATAGCCAAGCCCAGCAGTAGAACACAGAGACACACCAGGGTCATCACGGGAACTCTCCCAGACCCTCCCTCAGGGATTGTAGCCTTTGACCCCACTAGGGGAGTGGGGTCACTATTGCCAGGGTCCCTTCCTGTAAAAGGAGTGGGTGTCAGAGGTTAAAAGGTCGAAAGGTTTGTTAGATTTGGGGTAAACTTTGAACATTGAGGCATTAAAGACATGATAGATCAGACACATAGTGTATAAGGAGTGAAAGAAACTGGGTTTTATGTCAGGAGGTAATGGGTCTCTGTAGAAAGACAGATGTCTTTGGAATGTGTAGGGTGGACGTGAGGAGATCACAGGATTGCTATAGGGGAAGCGGATGGACATCTGTAGATTAGGCGAAGGAGGGGTTGAGGTCAGGATGTCAGGTCAGATCGCTTGAAGGAAATAAGGGTTTATTATCCCAGTACCCTCTTCCCGTGGAACCATAAAATGTAAGGATTAGAGAAGGAGGAGTGTCCGAAGTGGAGTATATCTACTTGTGATGGTGAGAACATGTTTTTGTCTGAATTACAGCTGTAACGACCCTTTGGGAAGAATTTAACTTGGTTAAAGCTTCTCTAGTGTCCATGAGTTATTTACTCTGAACAATTAGAACCTAACAGGTTAAATAAGGGGTACTTAATGTAACCCGTAGCTAACTGTAACACACACACATCTCACCTTTCCCAGGATCCTCCTGCTCACTAGCTCTACCTCCAGGTCTTCTAACCTCAGAGTATGTGACATCTTCTTCACGTTCGGCTACTCCTATGGTTACAGAGAGATGAAGAAAGAGATGGTTCCTTTTTTTCACTTATTTTATATGTATTGCACCCCATGTGTGATTATATTACTTCACTAAAACTAACCTCATGGTGATTACGCCCAATTAGATTTGTACCATTCTAGTTTCTCCCTCACAATCCACTATCTCAACATTCTATTAGATTTGTACCATTCTAGTTCTGTCACACCCTGGCCTTTGCTAGATATATTTTCTTGATTAGTTTAGTTAGGTCGGGGTGTGACATGGGGAATGTTTGTGTTTTGTCTAGTTTGGGTGGTTATATGGTAAAGGGGGTGTTGGGTGTAGTGTATGGGTTTGTGTTGAGTGAATGTGTCTAGGTATGTCTATGGTTGAGTGAATGTGTCTAGGTATGTCTATGGTTGCCTGAGTGGTTCTCAATCAGAGACAGATGTTTTTCATTTGTCTCTGATTGGGAGCCATATTTAAGGCAGCCATAGGCATCATGTATTTGTGGGTAATTGTCTATGTTGAACGTTTGTTGCTTGTCCATGCACTTACGTCATTTAGCTTCACGGTCGTTTGTTGTTTTGGTTTGTTTTGTGTATAGTGTTCGTTTTCGTGTTTTTCCTCTCTTCTAATAAAAGAAGATGTATTTTGCACACGCTGCGCCTTGGTCATCTCTCTCTCCCTTTGACGATCGTGACAAGTTCCTCTCTCACAACCCACTATCTCAACATTCTATTAGAAATGTACCGGTCTACACAGAACAAAAATATAAATTCAACATGTAAAGTGTTGGTCCCATGTTTCATGAGCTGAAATAAAAGATCCCAGAAATGTTCCATACACACAAAAAGCTTATTGCTCTCAAAGTTTGTGCACAAAATTACATCGCTGTTAGTGAGCATTTCTACTTTGCAAAGATAATCTATCCACCTGACAGGTGTGGCATATCAAGAAGCAGATTAAAAAGCATGATGATTACACAAGTGCAGGGGACAATAAAAGGCCACTCTAAAATGTGCAGTTTTGTCACCCATCACAATGCCACAGATGTCTTGTGGGAGCATGCAATTGGAATTCTGACTGCAGGAATGACACTAGAGCTGTTGCCAGAGAATTCAATGTTCATCGCTGCCATAAGCCGCCTCCAATGTCGTTTTAGAGAATTTTGCAACCAGACTCACAACCGCAGACCATGCGTATGGCGTTGTGTGGGCAAGCAGTTTGCTAATGGCAACATGTCAACAACAGAGTGCCCCGTGTTGGTGGAGGAGTTATGGTATGAGCAGGAATAAGCTACGGACAACGAACACAACTACATTTTATTGATTAGCCATTTGAATGTACAAAAATACCATAACGAGATCCTGAGGCCCATTGTGAGGCCCATTTTTTTTTAGATACAGATACAAACAGATGCATATCTGCATTCCCAGTCATGTGGAATCCGTAGATTTGAGTGTAATGAATTGATTTCTATTGACTGATTTCCTCATATTAACTGTAACTAAGTAAACTCTTTTAAATTGTTGCATGTTGCATTTATATGTTTGTTCAGTATAGTTCCTCTCTCACAATCAACTATATCAACATTCTTTTAGAAATATATCAGTATACTTCCTCTCTCACAATCAACTATATCAACATTCTTTTAGAAATATATCAGTATACTTCCTCTCTCACAATCAACTATATCAACATTCTTTTAGAAATATATCAGTATACTTCCTCTCTCACAATCAACTATCTCAACATTCTATTAGAAAGATACCAGTATACTTCCTCTCTCACAATCAACTATCTCAACATTCTATTAGAAAGATACCGTTCTCATTCCTCTCTCACAATCCGCTGTCTCAATGTTATTTTAGAAATATACCATTCTAGTACCTCTCTTACAATCCACTATTTCAACATTCTTTCCATTGAGCTCTACTAGGTTACAGTCCCTTGACTGGAAGGTCCAACATGCAAATCACTTTATTAGCTGTTAGGGTAACGAACCAAAATATACAATGTCTAATATTGTAATTCAACATGTCTGAAGAAAAGCGGACATTGTTTTGAGAAATGAGGAAACACTTTTGGCCATAAACCAAATGTTACAGGTTGATGGTCTGTCTGTCTGTCTGTCTGTCTGTCTGTCTGTCTGTCTGTCTGTCTGTCTGTCTGTCTGTCTGTCTGTCTGTCTGTCTGGAAGTTGGTTGACAGTGTGAAATCCAACAGATACGTCCAGAGTGTGACGAGTAACAACTCATTTAGATGGAACTGTCATATTCTCATGCCCTTTATATTGCACTAATACTGTACATATCCTTCAAGTAGGATTCTATATGGAGAACCATTGTTGAGGCCGTGTGGAATGTATTCAAAAGGAAATGAACATGTCTGAAAGTCATAAATAAAACACAAACATTGCACAATACATAATTTTGCTATAGTACATTCTAAAAGAGATGCCCAGTGTCTCATACAATACCACATGTTAAACATATAGTGCTAATTAATATTAATAAGTACAGTTACAAATACAGTTCAGAAAAGCTCATTATGATGCCAACCAAGATACGGTCTTCTTTTCCCTATAGCCCCTGGGTTTACACAATGTTCGTGACACAACCACACAGTAAATCATCATCACTATAATTATAACCAGTTGATAGTCTATACAGCCTTCTTCTGTTACTAACGCCTTGTTGAATTATGACATCTCCACCCTCGCCCCCCAAAGTGATGAAATGTCGTGTTGTAAACTTATGCTTGAAAAGGGAATAAAGCGATATAAATGAGCGAGAACTCACCATTAGAAACTTCACTTTCTGCTCCAGTATCTTGGTTCTGATGCCGAGTGAATGTAACATCGGAGTAGATGATTTCACCAGACATCATCACTGCTCTACGTCCTCTTTCAGAGTGGAGACCAGAAGAGGAAGAAGGCCCTCAACACACACACTCACTCATTCAAATCCCATAAACACTCAAAAACTCAACCACACACACACTAGCAGTACACAAACACAACTGTTACGAAATACACACACACACACATGTTCACACACACACACACACACGTACGCACGAATGCCCGCAGACACTCACTCACTCACTCACTCACTCACTCACTCACTCACTCACTCACTGACTCACTCACTCACTCACACACTCACTCACACACTCACCCGTCCCAGGAGAATGATGAGGAACTGCAGTGGGGTAGGGAGGTGCAATAAAAAACTAATATTCAGTTCATATTTACCACTGGGCTTCATTTGAATATGTGATTAACTAGACCATCATTTGAATATGTTGTAAACTAGCAACCCTGTCATTGATCTGTATCACTGATATCATTTTTAAAGGCAGTACCAAGACAGTTGCCTTGTCATCGTCATTCAAACATGGCCTGTAGAATTGACTGTAGGTAGGATTCTAGCTAGCTGTAATTATATAGCGATATAAAATATTATCTTTCAGATAAGTTTCATTTGTGATAGTTGGTTAAAGAGAGACAGCAGATAATACATTATTTCTATAATCCTAATATATTATAGAACATCAAATATCACCAAATAATGTGTTAGAATAATCATTTCATAATGACAGCTCCTGTCAATTTGACTCTTTTTGAGGGCTCTCTTGGAGCTCGATGCTGACAGCTGTGGAAACAACTGTTGTTTTCTGTGAATCTATTTATATAACCGGTGACACTGACACTATTCTCATATTTACATACTGTATCTGCAGCCTGTTGTCCAAGGCAGGTAAATGATGTGGTGAGGTGTATTCAGATGAGGTATTATGTCATTTGATCCTCTTTCATGGTTTTAAAATGAACAAATATGGACCTATGTGTCTGAAAAACTAAACTACTACTACTACTACTACTACTACTACTACCAAGCATGTCCTACAATACATTTTACAAATATTACTGTTTCCCACTGTGTTGTTCTAGCATGACTCAACAAAAAGAGAGATGTGTGTCAGTGCATCAATGTCATGTCACATTTGTCAGATTGAAGAACTCTGTAATGTGTTACATGGAGAAGACATGTTGAGCTCCAGAACCATCTAACTTAAAAGATACTGTCATCAGTTGTCCACATTACACTCATATGATACTGTCTGTGTCTACTGTAGTGTACATCCAATTCACTACATTCCACTAGGTGTCTCATCAGTCCCATTATTTACAATAGTTACGTACATCATCAACAGTGGTAGTAGCAGAGACGTAGGAACAAGCGAGATATCTCAGTAGCTCCTTTTTTGTGCTTCATATACAGTCAGTCTATGAATTAAGCAGATCAGACCCAGCTGCTATTCCATTGGTGTCTATGGGAGAGCCACGCCTTAAAGCTGCAACATGTAACTTTTTGGGCAACCCAACCACATTCACATAGAACTGTGAGTTATAGATCTGTCGTTCTCATTGAAAGCATGTCTAAGAAGTTGTACAGTAGATCTGTTCCATGGGCGCCATTTCTATCCTTCCCGTTCTTAAGTTACATTTTCTCGTCTTTTACTTTCGGTTTTGTACACCAGCTGAAATACAATAGTTTTGGTTACTGAAAATATGTTTCACAGCGGTTTAGATGGTAAAATTATTTCCTGCACTATGCGCTATTTGTTCTCTCACATAAATGGAAATTAGACAAACTATTAGAATTTTTTCATCCTGGAAATGGAGAAGCAATTTCTGAATATTGCACCTTTCAGGATTAAGCAGACCGGAACTGTGACAATTGTTTTTAATGGTAAGCTTTCTGACTGATTCAAAACAAAGGTTGGACTACTTAAGTCAGTTGTTTGTGTCTATGCCTCTCAAGACATAAAATACTGTGCACAAAGACTGTGAAACGTTACACTCGTTTGTCATAGTTACCACAAACCAACAACCCTCCTCAAACAGAGACGAGTTGAGTGGTTATGGTTTGATCCCTTCCTCTTTAGCAGTGAGGGTTTGTGAAGGAGGTCGGTGTGCGTGTGAAGCTGTCTTTTTCCACTGTGGGCAGAGAGAGACATATAGAGAAATGGTTGTAGATGCTGATGAGCAGGCCTATACATGGAAAAAGTGTGTGTTGCTTTTTGGCAATGTTATTTTACAACACAGTATATTGTATTGTCATATTCATTTCTCAAGATATACACACCGTTTACCTCCAGATAGTTACAGATAGTTAGAGTTGGGACCGAAATTATTGACAGCCTTGAAAATGATGAGCAATAATGACTGTATGGCCTCCCGGGTGGCGCAGTGGTCTAGAGCACTGCATCGCAGTGCTATGCTGCGCCACTAGAGTCTGGGTTCGCGCCCAGGCTCTGTCGCAGCCGGCCGCGACCGGGAGGTCCGTGGGGCGACGCACAATTGGCTTGGCGTCGTCCGGGTTAGGGAGGGTTTGGCCGGTAGGGATATCCTTGTCTCATCGCGCTCCAGCGACTCCTGTGGCGGGCCGGGCGCAGTGCGCGCTAACCGAGGGGGGCGGGTGCACGGTGTTTCCTCCGACACATTGGTGCGGCTGGCTTCCGGGTTGGAGGCGCGCTGTGTTAAGAAGCAGTGCGGCTAGGTTGGGTTGTGCTTCGGAGGACGCATGACTTTCGACCTTCGTCTCTCCCGAGCCCGTACGGGAGTTGTAGCGATGAGACAAGATAGTAATTACTAGCGATTGGATACCACGAAAATTGGGGAGAAAAGGGGATAAAATAAAAAAATAAAATAATAAAATAAAATAAGAATAAAAAATAATGTAAATAATATAAATAAAAA
This sequence comes from Salvelinus fontinalis, assembly GCF_029448725.1. Lineage (NCBI taxonomy): Eukaryota > Metazoa > Chordata > Actinopteri > Salmoniformes > Salmonidae > Salvelinus > Salvelinus fontinalis. Next base: position 19,878,427 of record NC_074700.1, on the reverse strand, counting down.
TGTCAAATTCTGAGATATATTGTATACAAAGCAAGGGGGAATTTATGTAATTTTATACAAATACAATTGCACAGAGAAAGATATTTTGTTTAACAAGTAATTTTCTTCTCTCTAAAAGGTCAAAATTATAGACACCCCTAAAGATTCATAAATAAAGTAGTCAAAAGTTTAGTATTTGGTCCCATATTTCTAGCACGCAATGACTCAATGACTATATCAATTTTGTGTTTCAGATTAGTTTGTGCCTAACAGAAATGAATGGTCATTCATATTGTGTCATTTGGAGTCATTTTGATTATTAATAAGTATAGAATATGTTTCTCAACACTTACATTAATGTGGCTGCTAGCACGATTATAGATAATCCTGATTGAATTGTTGTCACGTTCCTGACCTGTTTTCTGTTAGTTTTTGTATGTGTTAGTTGGTCAGGACGTGAGTTTGGGTGGGCAGTCTATGTTTTGTGTTTCTATGTTGGTTTATGGGTACCTGATATGGTTCTCAATTAGAGGCAGGTGGTTTTCATCTCCTCTGATTGAGAATCATATTAAGGTAGGTGTTTTCACATTGTTGGTTGTGGGTGGTTGTCTCCTGTGTCTGTGTATGTTGCGCCACACGGGACTGTTTCGGTTTGTTTTGTTCGTTCGGTTTTTGTGTAGTCTGTTTTTCCTGTTCGTGCGTTCTTCGTTACATGTAAGTTCTTAGGTTCAGGTCAGTCTACGTCGTTTGTTGTTTTTGTCTCTATTTCAAGTGTTCTTCGTGTTTTCGGTTTTGTTTAATAAATATCATGTCAAGTTACAACGCTGCGTTTTGGTCGAATCCCTGCTCCCAGAGATGGCCGCCTCGCTTCGCGTTCCTAGGAAACTATGCAGTATTTAGTTTTTTTACATGTTATTTCTTACATTGGTACCCCAGGTAATCTTAGGTTTTATTACATACAGTCGGGAGAAACTACTGAATATAAGAGCAACGTCAACACACCATCATTACGACCAGGAATATGACTTTCCCGAAGCGGATCCAGTGTTTTGCCTTCCACCCAGGACAATGGATCCGATCCCAGCCGGCGAATCTAAACAAAGTCGCCGTAAAATGGGCAAACGAAGCAGGCTTCTGGTCAGACTCCGGAGACGGGCACATTGCGCACCGCTCCCTAGCATACTACTCGCCAATGTCCAGTCTCTTGACAACAAGGTTGATGAAATCTGAGCAAGGGTTGCCTTCCAGAGAGACATCAGAGACTGTAACGTTCTTTGCTTCACAGAAACATGGCTCACTCGAGAGACGCTATCGGAGTCGGTGCAGCCAGCTGGTTTCTTCACGCATCGCGCCGACAGAAACAAGCATCTTTCTGGTAAGAAGAGGGGCGGGGGGTATGCCTTATGATTAACGAGACGGGGTGTGATCATAACAACATACAGGAACTCAAGTCCTTCTGCTCACCTGACTTAGAATTCCTCACAATCAAATGTCGACCGCATTATCTACCAAGGAAATTCTCTTTGATTATAATCACAGCCGCATACATTCCCCGCCAAGCAGACACATCGATGGCCCCGAACGAACTTCATTTGACTCTATGTAAACTGGAAACCACATATCCTGAGGCTGCATTCATTGTAGCTGGGGATTTTAACAAGACTAATCTGAAAACAAGACTCCCTAAATTCTATCAGCATATCGATTGCGCAACCAGGGTGTAACGGCTGTCGTCTTCCTCCTCGTCTGAGGAGGAGAAGTTTGAAGGATCGGAGGACCAATGCGCAGCGTGGTAATTGTTCATCTTATTTAATGAAAGTGAAACTCAAAATACAAAAACAACAAAGTGAAAACCGAAACAGTTCTATCTGGTGCAGACACACAAAGACTGAAAACCACCACCCACAAAACCCAACAGAAAACAGGCTACCTAAATATGGTTCCCAATCAGGGACAACGATTGACAGCTGCCTCTGATTGAGAACCATATCAGGCCAAACACAGAAAACCAACACAGAAATAGAAAACATAGATTACCCACCCAACTCACGCCCTGACCACACTAAAACAAAGAAAATACAAAAGAACTATGGTCAGAACGTGACACAGGGTTGGTAAAACCCTGGATCATTGTTATTCTAACTTCCGCAACGCATAAAAGGCCCTCCCCCACTCTCCTTTCGGAAAAGCTGACCACGACTCCATTTTGTTGCTTCCAGCCTACAGACAGAAACTAAAACAAGAAGCTCCCGCGCTCAGGTCTGTTCAAGGTCTGTTCCGACCAATCTGATTCCACGCTTCAAGACTGCTTCGATCACGTGGATTGGGATATGTTCCGCATTGCGTCCAAAAACAACATTGACGAATACGCTGATTCGGTGAGCGAGTTCATTAGAAAGTGCATTGACGATGTCGTACCCACAGCAATGATTAAAAACATTCCCAAACCAGAAACCGTGGGTTGATGGCAGCATTCGCGTGAAACTGAAAGCGCGAACCACTGCTTTTAACCAGGGCATGGTGACCGGAAACATGACCGAATACAAACAGTGTAGCTATTCCCTCCGCAAGGCAATCAAACAAGCTAAGCGTCAGTATAGAGACAAAGTAGAGTTGCAATTCAACGGCTCAGACACAAGAGGTATGTGGCAGGGTCTACAGTCAATCACGGATTACAAAAACAAAACCAGCCCCGTTGCGGACCAGGATGTCTTGCTCCCAGACAGACTAAATAACTTCTTTGCTCGCTTTGAGGACAATACAGTGCCACTGACACGGCCCGCTACCAAAACCTGCGGACTCTCCTTCACTGCAGCCGACGAGAGTAAAACCTTTAAACGTGTTAACCCTCGCAAGGCTACAGGCCCAGACGGCATCCCCAGCCGCGTCCTCAGAGCATGAATAGACCAGCTGGCTGGTGTGTTTACGGACATATTCAATCAATCCTTATCCCAGTCTGCTGTTCCCACATGCTTCAAGAGGGCCACCATTGTTCCTGTTCCCAAGAAAGCTAAGGTAACTGAGCTAAACGACTACCGCCCCGTAGCACTCACTTCCGTCATCATGAAGTGCTTTGAGAGACTAGTCAAGGACCATATCACCTCCACCCTACCTGACACCCTAGACACACTCCAATTTGCTTACCGCCCCAATAGATCCACAGACAACACAATCGCAACCACACTGCACACTGCCCTAACCCATCTGGACAAGAGGAATACTTATGTGAGAATGCTGTTCATCGACTACAGCTCAGCATTTAACACCATAGTACCCTCCAAACTCGTCATCAAGCTCGAGACCCTGGGTCTCGACCCCGCCCTGTGCAACTGGGTACTGGACTTCCTGTCGGGCCACATCCAGGTGGTGAGGGTAGGTAACAACATCTCCACCCCGCTGATCCTCAACACTGGGGCCACACAAGGGTGCGTTCTGAGCCCTCTCCTGTACTCCCTGTTCACCCACAACTGCGTGGCCATGCACGCCTCCAACTCAATCATCAAGTTTGCGGACGACACTACAGTGGTAGGCTTAATTACCAACAACGACGAGACGGCCTACAGGGAGGAGGTGAGGATCCTCGGAGTGTGGTGTCAGGAAAATAACCTCTCACTCAACGTCAACAAAACAAAGGACATGTTTGTGGACTTCAGGAAACAGCAGAGGGAGCACCCCCCCTATCCACATTGACGGGACAGTAGTGGAGAGGGTAGTAAGTTTTAAGTTCCTCGGCGTACACATCACGGACAAACTGAATTGGTCCACCCACACAGACAGTATTGTGAAGAAGGCTGAAGAAACCTCAGGAGGCTGAAGAAATTCGGCTTGTCACCAAAAGCACTCACAAACTTCTACAGATGCACAATCGAGAGCATCCTGTCGGGCTGTATCACCGCCTGGTACGGCAACTGCTCCGCCCACAACCGTAAGGCTCTCCAGAGGGTAGTGAGGTCTGCACAACGCATCACCGGGGGCAAACTACCTGCCCTCCAGGACACCTACACCACCCGATGTCACAGGAAGGCCATAAAGATCATCAAGGACAACAACCACCCGAGCCACTGCCTGTTCACCCCGCTATCATCCAGAAGGCGAGGTCAGTACAGGTGCATCAAAGCAGGGACCGAGAGACTGAAAAACAGCTTCTATCTCAAGGCCATCAGACTGTTAAACAGCCACCACTAACATTTAGAGGCTGCTGCCAACATACTGACTCAACTCCAGCCACTTTAATAATGGGAATTGATGGAAATTAATGTAAAAATGTATCACTAGCCACTTTAAACAATGCCACTTAATATAATGTTTACATACCCTACATTACTCATCTCATATATATATGTATGTACTGTACTCTATATCATCTACTGCATCTTGTCATCTTTATGTAATACATGTATCACTAGCCACTTTAAACTATGCTACTTTATGTTTATATACCCTACATTACTCATCTCATATGTATATGTATATACTGTACTCTACCATCTACTGCATCTTGCCTATGCCGTTCTGTACCATCACTCATTCATATATCTTTATGTACATATACTTTATCCCTTTACACTTGTGTGTATAAGGTAGTAGTTGTGGAATTGTTAGATTACTTGTTGGTTATTACTGCATTGTCGGAACTAGAAGCACAAGCATTTCACTACACTCGCATTAACATCTGCTAACCATGTGTATGTGACAAATACAATTTGATTTGATTTGATTAGGTAAAGGTGACTCCAAAATGACAAAATACATTACTTACCATTAATTTCTATTGAGCATAAAATAATCTGAAACACAACCAAAACGAACAATCATTTTGACTTCTACCTTTTTGAGAATTTGTTTTTTTATTCTTCTTCAGGCTAGGGTCTATTTTTCTCCATTACCGCCTGACTGACGTGCCCAAAGTAAACTGCCTGTTGCTCAGGCCCTGAAGCCAGGATATGCATATAATTGGTACCATTGGAAAGAAAACGCTCGGTAGCTTGTAGAAATGTTAGATATAGATATGGTAGGAGAAAATCTAAAGAACAACCAACCAGAATTTTTTTTTTGAGAGCCCATGCACTTCCATTAGAACGTATAGGGAAAATATTTAATCTAGCTCCCAGTATGCAATTCTTATGGTTTCCACTGGAAGTCAGTAGTCTTTGTTCAAGGTTTCAGGCTTGTTTCTTCCCAAACGAAGAAGAATTATGAGCTTTAATACTGGGATACAGACTTGGAAATCAATCTGTGCGTGTGTGATGAAGAGGATGCGCACCTGCTAATATCGTTTTCCTATTGAACATACTTCTTTCCGTATGAAATATTATAGTTTAATTACATTTTAGGGTACCTGTGGAATTGAATAGAATAGAATAGAAACGTATTTTGACTTGTTTTAACAAAGTTTAGCGGTAGATTTTTGGATTCCTTTCTCTGCATGTTGAGCGAGTGGATTACTCAAATCAATGGCGCCAACTAAACTGACTTTTTGGGCTATAAAGAAGCATTTTATCTAACAAAACAACACTACATGTTGTAGCTGGGGCCCTTTGGATGAAAAATCAGAGGAAGATGAATGCTTTCGCTGTAAAGTCTATTGTAAATCAGACAGTGCAGTTAGATTAACAGGAATTTAAGCTTTTAACCGATATAAATATGTTCCTACATACTTAATATACACAATTTTTATGATTATTTATTTGAATTGCGCTCCCTCCAGTTTCACCTAAACACAATCTCTTCTCTGAGCAATCATTTATAAAACAATTTCCCAATTTGTTGGGGGGGAGCACACAATATACAGTGCCTTCAGAAGATATTCACACCCCTTGACTTTTTCCACATTTTGTTGTGTTACAGCCTGAATTTAAAATTGATTAAATTGTTATTTTTTGTCATTGGCCTAAACACAGTCCTCGAAATGTCAAAGTGAAATTCTGTTTTTCTAAAGATTTACAAATTAATAAAAATGAAATCTGAAATGTCTTATAAGTGTCTTATATATGCCAATAAGTATTCAACCCCTTTTTTATTGCAAGCCTAAATAAATGATGGCGTAAATGTGCTTATCAATGACTTTTAATGACTACTTCATCTCTGTACCCCACACATACTGTCACACCCTGATCTGTTTCACCTGTCTTTGTGCTTGTCTCCACACCCCTCCAGGTGTTGCCCATCTTCCTCATTATCCCCAGTATTTCTCTGTTTGTCTGTTGCCAGTTTGTCTTCATTTGTCAGGTCTTTCCAGCATGTTTTTCCATCTACCTGATTTCTCAAGTTCTGTTTACTAGTTTCCCCAGTTCTGACCATTCTGCCTGCCCTGACCCCGAGCCTGCCTGCCGTTCTGTACCTGCCTGACTCTGACCTGTTAAGAACCTCTGCCTGCCCTGACCCCGAGCTTGCCTGTTGTTCTGTCCCTTATTGATTCTGCCCTGGATTACGGACCTCTGCCTGCCTTTGACCTGTCTTTTGCCTAACCCCTGTTCAGGTCAATAAACATCTGTGAATCTAGCTGTCTGCATCTGGGTCTTATCCTGAGTTCTGAAACATACAATTATCTGTAACGGAGGTTTTCCAATGCCTAGCAAAGAAGGGTACCTATTGGTAGATGGGTAAAAAAAAGCAGACATTGAATATCCCTTTGAGCATGGTGAAGCTTCTAATTACACTTTGGATGGTGTATCTATACACCCAGTCACTACAAAGACACAGGCGTCCTTCCTATCTCAGTTGCCGGACAGGAAGGAAACTGCTCAGGGATTTCACCATGAGGCCAATGGTGACTTTAAAACAGTTACAGAGTTTAATGGCTGTGATAGGAGAAAACTGAGGATGGATCAACAACATTGTTGCTACTCCACAATACTAACCTAATTGACAAAGTGAAAAGAAGAAAGCCTGTACGGAATAAAAAAGCAATATCCTAGAGAAAAACCTGGTTCAGTCTGCTTTCCAGAGATGAATTCACCTTTCAGCAGGACAATAACCTAAAACACAATACTAATCTACACTTGAGTTGCTTACCAAGAAGACAGTGAATGTTCCTGAGTGGCTGAGTTACAGTTTTTTCATATATCTACTTGGAAATCTATGGCAAGACCTGAAAATGGTTGTCTAACAACAACCAATTTGACAGAGCTCGAAGAATTTTTAATAGAATAATGGGTAAATGTTGCACAATCCAGGTGTGGAAACTATTAGCTATTTACCTAGAAAGTAAAAAAATAAAAAAATAAATTAAATTAAAACAATTGGCTCAGGGGTGTGAATACCTATTTAAATGAGATATGTCTGTATTTATTTTTCAGCAAATGTGTAAACATTTCTAAAAACATATTTTCACTTTGTCATTATGGGGTACTGTTTGTAGATGGGTGAGAAAAAAGAAATTAAATCCATTTTGAAGGTAACACTACAAAATGTGGAATAAGTGAAGGGGTATGACTACTTTCTGAAGGCACTGTAAACCCTTGATGGTTGCTAGGCAGCGCCAGTTAAACATCCTCCTGCGAGTTCTTATCTTTGAGGCATGTCACTTCTCCCATCTTTTAACATAGCCCACCACTAAGCACACACTGTTTTCTTAACCACAACTGGATGGATCCATAAAGAATTACTGTGAGAATAAAAGTCACTGAACCTAGAAAATATTGGAATAAAGTAGACTAATGCAATAGAAGTCATGTATCCAATTGTTGCTTACTGAAACCTCCTAAGTCATCCAATCATGATAATACATTTGAAGCAATAGCCTACCCGTGTGTATTCAACTAGATGACAACTTAAGCACCGTTTTGATTGGGACAGCGCCATCGCACTGTGGGGACTCCGATTTGAGTTTTTACTGAATCTCCATTTGGATATTGGTTAGGCTACAGTTAGGCTGTGGAGATGTTAGCTAAGTTGATGTGAGTGCTGCCTATGATCATGTTGTCTAGTTGGCTCATTTATTAGAAACTTTAGCCAGCATGTTATGTAGTTTAACATGTGTAGACTAGTCCTACTCCTGACCTAAAGCCTGTGACTTCACTGACTTGTCTTTATCAATGGGATTTTGTTTCACAGATTTTCCATCTGTAGGCTATTTAGTTCATCTGGTGTCTGGCTGGGGAAATAAGAGAAGGTGGTATAGCTCATCTATTCGGTTGATCATCTATCACTGATCAGAAACATTTAGCATGATTGCAAAATAGCACTTTTTTATATGACAGAGGTTCCATATGTTCCCGTGACGCAAATTGTGTGGGAAAAAATATTATTTGTGCTTTATTCTGTTGTATTCCATTAAAATCTTATTACCAAATATATGTGCGTTGACTGTGATCAGGGTAGGTGTGTCTTGAATGCTTAATGAACAAAATAATGAAGTTTGGACCTAACATAATTCAACTCTAAATATGTCATTCTACTGGTTTTACAATACATTTTTATTAGTCTTATAAGTTTACTTAAGACCTGCCTAAACAAATGAATAATGGATGTATTGTTGATGGTGTATATTCAATGGATCTATTAATCAAGAAACCCACCCACATCCGCACAACACCTCTCTCTCTCTCTCAAAATGTCATTAGTTAATATACCATTACCATTATTAGTAAATCAGACAAATTATGCTGCGCTCTGCCTATTGGCTACTTAACTTATTCAAGACCGTCTCAAAATACAACACTGCCCCTTTAAGATAAAAATAGCTCTTTACCTGACTCCTTTTTCAAAGAGGGCTAGAAATGTACACATGTTGTGCTCTTGTAGGAAGCCACCACTCCCCCAATGTTGACTAGAAATTAGTTATAACTGGGCTAATGACTCACTAACCAGCAAAGAATATGAACAGATGTGCACACATTGCCACATGTCGCTTTCGCCTTGAGCTCAAAACAAGCTCATCTACTTGCGACCTCTCATACAGTGAATGGCACAGATCCATATGGCAATGGCTATTTGCATAATATGCCTATTGCAGCTCTGATTGGTTATGTGGTCTGTGTAGAGTACTGTCCTCTGCCTATAGGAACATCTCTAACACGGTTAGTTTTGCATACTAATAAGTCTTGCATAGATTGTTTTGTTTTGATATGTTATCTTCTTGAGAATACAGGGGGTGCTGTTTTCGCATTAGCATAATTTCCTCTACAGATTAAACTGCCTCTTATTCAATTATTGCTCTTACTATATGCATATAATTAATACCATTGGATAGAAAACAATCTATAGTTTCTAAAACCGTTTCAATTTTGTCTCTGAGTGAAACATAAGTCATTTGACAGCACTTTCCCTGAGCAAGAAGAAGATTGCAAGATGTGTATGCTCGCTTCAACGCTCTGCCTATATATGGTCACGCCACCTATGACCCGAAACACACTTCATTCGTCTTCCTCTGGGTGTCAAGAAGACGTCAGAGGAGAAATTTTTTGTTTATCTTGTACTGACGTGAAATAAGACCTATTTCTTTAGCGTGACCGAAAACTTCCGGTTCTCTGACGCGCGTTTTAGAGGTGCAATTGTCTTTTGTTATGCTGCCGTTACGGATGAAAACTATCACCGTCTCGAAGTTTGTTTGATACATGTGACCATATCATCTTAATGTATGTTTTTTCAATATAGTTTAATCAGATTATTTGAATTTTTTCGGGAGTTTTGCCGTGTTCCGTTCTGTGAGTTTTTTAACTTTGGACAGGAACCGTGCCAGTCGACTAGTACCTATGCTAAATGAAGAGGGAAAGTTGCCATTGTGAATGGATTGAACGACTCATCAGGACTAAGGACACCTTTATCAACATTCTGATGAAAGATCAGCAATAGTAAGACCCAATTTACGATGTTATTTCATATATCTGTCGTGCATGTGAACTGGTCGGGCGCGCCCAGCTGGTTCTGGCTGGCGTGGCTATGCTAATTTAGCGCTACATTTTGTTTTCGCTATAAAACATTTAATAAATCTGAAATATTGTTTGGATTCACCAGATGTTGAGCTTTCAATATCTGTACGCTGTGTATTTTTTCTGAAATGTTTTAAGACAAGCAATTAGTTATATGACGTTGGTCTCTGTAATTGTTCTGGCTGCATCAGCACTATATCAGATTGCAGCTGCAATGTAGAACTGTGATTTATACCTGAAAAATGCACATTTAAAAAAAAAAAACTATGCTATACCATAAATATGTTATCAGACTGTCATCTTATGAATTTGTTTCTTGGTTAGTGGCTATATATATTTTCATTTAGTCGAATTAGTGATAGCTACTGACGCAGGAAAAAACTGTTGGAGTAAAAAAATTGTGTCTTTTGCTAACGTGTTTAGCTAATAGATTTACATATTGTGTCTTCCCTGTAAAACATTTTAAAAATCTGAAATGGGGGCTTTATTCACAAGATCTGTGTCTTTCATTGGGTGTCTTGGACTTGTGATTTAATGATATTTAGATGCTACTATTTAATTGTGACGCTATGCTAGCGATGCTAATAAGTGTGGGGGGGTGGGGGGTGGGGGGTGCTCCCGAATCCGGGTTAGGTACTCGGTAGAGGTTATATTGAAAGTGGCTAATATTGTGTTCATTCGATCACAATTCCCACTGTAGCGCGCAACGTTGATAGTGTTACCTAAAGGAGGAAACTGTGAAGTTCAATCTAGTTGATATTTCATCTGCACAAGGCAGTTCCCCTGGTCCGCATGTGCGCAGTTTAGAGGGGACATTGTCTGTGTGGCAGTTCCCCTGGTCCGCATGTGCGCAGCTTAGAGGGGACATTGTCTGTGTGGCAGTTCCCCTGGTCCGCATGTGCGCAGTTTAGAGGGGACATTGTCTGTGTGGCAGTTCCCCTGGTCCGCATGTGCACAGCTTAGAGGGGACATTGTCTCTGTGGCAGTTCCCCTGGTCCGCATGTGCGCAGTTTAGAGGGGACATTGTCTGTGTGGCAGTTCCCCTGGTCCGCATGTGCGCAGCTTAGAGGGGACATTGTCTGTGTGGCAGTTCCCCTGGTCCGCATGTGCGCAGTTTAGAGGGGACATTGTCTGTGTGGCAGTTCCCCTGGTCCGCATGTGCGCAGCTTAGAGGGGACATTGTCTGTGTGGCAGTTCCCCTGGTCCGCATGTGCGCAGTTTAGAGGGGACATTGTCTGTGTGGCAGTTCCCCTGGTCCGCATGTGCACAGCTTAGAGGGGACATTGTCTGTGTGGCAGTTCCCCTGGTCCGCATGTGCGCAGTTTAGAGGGGACATTGTCTGTGTGGCAGTTCCCCTGGTCCGCATGTGCGCAGCTTAGAGGGGACATTGTCTGTGTGGCAGTTCCCCTGGTCCGCATGTGCGCAGCTTAGAGGGGACATTGTCTGTGTGGCAGTTCCCCTGGTCCGCATGTGCGCAGTTTAGAGGGGACATTGTCTCTGTGGCAGTTCCCCTGGTCCGCATGTGCGCGCAGCTTAGAGGGGACATTGTCTGTGTGGCAGTTCCCCTGGTCCGCATGTGCGCAGCTTAGAGGGGACATTGTCTGTGTGGCAGTTCCCCTGGTCCGCATGTGCGCAGTTTAGAGGGGACATTGTCTCTGTGGCAGTTCCCCTGGTCCGCATGTGCGCGCAGCTTAGAGGGGACATTGTCTGTGTGGCAGTTCCCCTGGTCCGCATGTGCGCAGCTTAGAGGGGACATTGTCTGTGTGGCAGTTCCCCTGGTCCGCATGTGCACAGCTTAGAGGGGACATTGTCTGTGTGGCAGTTCCCCTGGTCCGCATGTGCGCAGTTTAGAGGGGACATTGTCTGTGTGGCAGTTCCCCTGGTCCGCATGTGCGCAGCTTAGAGGGGACATTGTCTGTGTGGCAGTTCCCCTGGTCCGCATGTGCGCAGTTTAGAGGGGACATTGTCTGTGTGGCAGTTCCCCTGGTCCGCATGTGCGCAGCTTAGAGGGGACATTGTCTGTGTGGCAGTTCCCCTGGTCCGCATGTGCGCAGTTTAGAGGGGACATTGTCTGTGTGGCAGTTCCCCTGGTCCGCATGTGCACAGCTTAGAGGGGACAATGTCTGTGTGGCAGTTCCCCTGGTCCGCATGTGCGCAGTTTAGAGGGGACATTGTCTCTGTGGCAGTTCCCCTGGTCCGCATGTGCGCAGCTTAGAGGGGACATTGTCTGTGTGGCAGTTCCCCTGGTCCGCATGTGCGCAGTTTAGAGGGGACATTGTCTCTGTGGCAGTTCCCCTGGTCCGCATGTGCGCAGTTAAGAGGGGACATTGTCTGTGTGGCAGTTCCCCTGGTCCGCATGTGCGCGCAGCTTAGAGGGGACATTGTCTGTGTGGCAGTTCCCCTGGTCCGCATGTGCGCAGCTTAGAGGGGACATTGTCTGTGTGGCAGTTCCCCTGGTCCGCATGTGCACAGCTTAGAGGGGACATTGTCTGTGTGGCAGTTCCCCTGGTCCGCATGTGCGCAGTTTAGAGGGGACATTGTCTGTGTGGCAGTTCCCCTGGTCCGCATGTGCGCAGCTTAGAGGGGACATTGTCTGTGTGGCAGTTCCCCTGGTCCGCATGTGCGCAGCTTAGAGGGGACATTGTCTGTGTGGCAGTTCCCCTGGTCCGCATGTGCGCAGCTTAGAGGGGACATTGTCTGTGTGGCAGTTCCCCTGGTCCGCATGTGCGCAGTTTAGAGGGGACATTGTCTGTGTGGCAGTTCCCCTGGTCCGCATGTGCACAGCTTAGAGGGGACATTGTCTGTGTGGCAGTTCCCCTGGTCCGCATGTGCGCAGCTTAGAGGGGACATTGTCTGTGTGGCAGTTCCCCTGGTCCGCATGTGCGTGCAGCTTAGAGGGGACATTGTCTGTGTGGCAGTTCCCCTGGTCCGCATGTGCGCGCAGCTTAGAGGGGACATTGTCCGTGTGGCAGTTCCCCTGGTCCGCATGTGCGCGCAGCTTAGAGGGGACATTGTCCGTGTGGCAGTTCCCCTGGTCCGCATGTGCGCGCAGCTTAGAGGGGACATTGTCTGTGTGGCAGTTCCCCTGGTCCGCATGTGCGCGCAGCTTAGAGGGGACATTGTCTGTGTGGCAGTTCCCTTGGTCCGCATGTGCACGCAGCTTAGAGGGGACATTGTCTGTGTGGCAGTTCCCCTGGTTCGCATGTGCGCGCAGTTTAGAGGGTTTGCTGGTCTGTATGTAAATCCCAAATAAAAGTGACCATATTACCTACTGAAGTCAGATCATACTTTTGAAAGATTGTCTTCATATAACTGTTTTCACAGCTCTGCCCACGACCTCAGTGAATATAGTCACTCCATAGGGTCTCCTCTACCCTGGAGAGACAGTCACTCTGCAGTGTGACATATCAGACTACACAGACTGGACGTACCGCTGGTTCAGATACAATAAAGAGCTTCCCAGTCAGATCATAAAAACCATCACCATCTCTCTGCCTGACCAGGCTGGTCAGTACAGGTGTGTTGGGACAAGGAGAGGTCGGGCCCCAGAAGTCAAATCTCAGCTCAGCTCTCCCCATCATCATCACTGGTGAGCTCACTGTTTGTCTTCAATCTGGACTATGTAAATTCAGAGCCAATGAGGGTTAATCTAAATACAGATATATACACTGTAAATTCTAACTGAATGGAGTCAACATATGTAAAATATACTTTTATCACAATGTTACAGCTTCAGCTGAATCACCAGGCAGGTATCCAGATGTTTTCTGCTCTGTTTCCTCAGGTCTGCCCAAAGCTACACTGACTGTAGAGCCAAACCCTGTGTTCCCCGGAGAGACAGTTCCTCTGATGTGTTCTGTAGGGTCTGACAGTAGCTGGAACTATCAGTGGTACAAAGACAGGAATTATAATGTAGTATCCCAGTCTGGTTACAGTAACATTGGAGTCTCTCACATCATCAGTAGAGCTGATGTGTCTGACCAGGGTCAGTACTGGTGTGAAGGGTACAGAGTGTCTAGACCCACATCTTCACAACTTAGTAATGCTATTACTCTCACTGTAAAAGGTAAAGTACTTTGTTCTGTTCTCTCTCTTGTCATACAGATAGATAGACGCTGTTGTTTCTGAGTCAATCATGTAGACATTTTCTGTGTGTCTGTAGACTATTCTGCCTCACTGAATTCTGATCAGTTACCCATCAAGAGGACATATCATGCAGCAGATCAGATCCATGTTTTCCAGATGCATCAAACACGTTTCTTGATTCCAACAGATAGTCGTCTGACAGCTACACTGAGTTCTGACAAAGAGGACGTATTCACAGGAGACAGTGTGACACTGAGCCGTACTGTAGAGTCTTCTGGATGGAAGTTTTACTGGTACAGACACAGAACAGACTCTACACCTGTCACGTTCCTGACCTATTTATGTTAGTTTTGTGTGTTAGTTGGTCAGGACGTGAGGTTGGGTGGGCATTCTATGTTATCTGTTTCTATGTTGGTTTTGGTTTGCCTGGTATGGCTCTTGATTAGAGGCAGGTGGTTTGCGTTTGCCTCTAATTAAGAGTCATATTTAGGTAGGGCATTCTCACTGTTTGTTTGTGGGTGATTGTCTCCTGTGTCCGTATGTCTGTTTCGTACCACATAGGACTGTAGCGTTTGTTTGTTTCGTTTTCGTTTCGATGTCGTCTGTTACCTGTACGTAAGTTTATGTTTAGTTATGTAAGTTTATGTTCAGGTCTCGTCAACGTCGTTTTGTTATTTTGTAGTTTTGCAAGTGTTTGTTTCGTTTCGTGTTGCCATCTTTATCGTTGTGTTAATAAAGATGGCTTATTTCCCAAAGCCTGCGTTTTGGTCTGAGGATCCTTCTCTCCTCACCTCATCCGAGGATGAGGAGAGCGTCACCCGTTACAGAATCACCCACCAACAAGCTAAGACCAAGCGGCAAGGGAAAACGAAACGGAGTAAGGGACAAGAGAGAAAGGATTTCTGGACATGGGAACAGATAATGAATGGAGAAGGTCCCTGGGCTAAGGCAGAAGAAAATCGCCGTTCACAGGAAGAGAGGGAGGCAGCTAAAGCCCAGGAGCGGTGGTTTGAGGAGGCAGCAAGGAGACGTGGCTGGAAGCCCGAAAAGCCGTGGGAACAGGTGGAGGCACTGAGGAGAGCAGAGGCTACCGGGGAGAGGAACCGGAGCTATGAGGGAACGCGTCTGGCACGGAAGCCAAAAAAGCCCGTGAGTAATTCCCAAAAATTTCTTGGGGGGGGGCTAGGAGATAGTGGGCCAAGGGCAGGTAGGAGACCTGCGCCCACTTCCCAGGCTTACCGTGGAGAGCGGGAGTACGGGCAGGCGCCGTGTTACGCAGTAGAGCGCACGGTGTCTCCTGTACGAGTGCATAGCCCAGTGCGGGTTATTCCACCTCCCCGCACTGGTAGGGCTAGATTGAGTATTGAGCCAGGTGTCATGAGGCCGGCTCAACGCGTCTGGTCTCCAGTGCGTCTCCTCGGGCCGGCATACATGGCACCTGCCTTACGCATGGTTTCCCCGGTTCGCCTACATAGCCCGGTGCGGGTTATTCCACCTCCCCGCACTGGTCGGGCAACCGGGAGCATTCAACCAGGTAGGGTTGGGCAAGCTCAATGCTCAAGAGTGCCAGTACGTCTCCACGGTCCGGTATTTCCGGCACCACCTCCCCGCCCCAGCCTAGTACCTACAGTGTATACACTACGCACTAGGCTACCAGTGCGTATCCTGAGCCCTGTTCCTCCTCCACGCACTCTCCCTGTAGTGCGTGTATCTAGCCCGGTGCCTCCAGTTCCGGCCCCACGCACTAAGCTACCTGTGCGTCTCCAGAGCCCTGAACCCACTGTATCTTCTCCCCCTACTAATCCTGATGTGCTTGTCCTCAGCCCGGTGTCAACAGTGCCGGTACCACGCATCAGGGATAGAGTAGGCTTTGAGAATACAGTGTGCCCTGTTCCTGCTCCCCGCACTAGTAGGAAGGTGCTTGTCATTAGCACGGTGCCTCCAGTTCCGGCACCACGCACCAGGTCTACAGTGCGCCATATCCGGCCAGAGCCATCCGTCTCCCCAGCGCCATCTGAGCCATCCGTCTCCCCAGCGCCATCTGAGCCATCCGTCTCCCCAGCGCCATCTGAGCCATCCGTCTCCCCAGCGCCATCTGAGCCATCCGTCTCCCCAGCGCCGTCTGAGCCATCCGTCTGCCAGGAGCCTGCAAAGCCGCCCGTCTGCCATGAGCCTGCAAAGCCGCCCGTCTGCCATGAGCCTACAGAGCCGTCAGCCAGACAGGAGCCGCTAGAGCCGTCAGCCAGACAGGAGCCGCTAGAGCCGCCAACCAGACAGGATCTGCCAGAGCCGCCAACCAGACAGGATCTGCCAGAGCCGCCAACCAGACAGGATCTGCCAGAGCCGCCAACCAGACAGGATCTGCCAGAGCCGCCAACCAGACAGGATCTGCCAGAGCCGCCAACCAGACAGGATCTGCCAGAGCCGCCAGCGAGCCATGAGCAGCCAGAGCCGTCAGAGCGCCATGAGCAGCCAGAGCCGTCAGAGCGCCATGAGCAGCCAGAGCCGTCAGAGCGCCATGAGCGTCGAGAGCCGTCAGCCTGCCATGAGCGTCGAGAGCCGTCAGCCTGCCATGAGCGTCGAGAGCCGTCAGCCTGCCATGAGCGTCGAGAGCCGTCAGCCTGCCATGAGCGTCGAGAGCCGTCAGCCTGCCATGAGCGTCGAGAGCCGTCAGCCTGCCATGAGCGTCGAGAGCCGTCAGCCAGCCATGAGCATCGAGAGTCGTCAGTCAGCCATGAGCTGCCCTTCAGCCTGAAAAGGCTAGATACCCAGAACTGCCCATCAGTCCAGAGCTGTCTCTCTGTCCGGAGCTGCCTTTCAGTCCGGAGTTGCCCCTCTATCCTGATCTCCCTCTCTATCTTTATCTACCTCTATATTCTTATCTATCCCTCTTTCTTGATTTATCTCTCTGTCCCGGTGTTGTCCCTATTAGATATGTTGTTAAGGGAATTTTGTGGGGGTCAAAAGAGGGTGGACATTCTTGGAGGGAGGAAGTTAGGATGGATTATGGTGGGGTGGGAACCGCGCCCCGAGCCTGAACCACCACCGTGGTTAGATGCCCACCCAGACCCTCCCCTAGACTTTGTGCTGGTGCGTCCGGAGTTCGCACCTTGTGGGGGGGGTACTGTCACGTTCCTGACCTATTTATGTTAGTTTTGTGTGTTAGTTGGTCAGGACGTGAGGTTGGGTGGGCATTCTATGTTATCTGTTTCTATGTTGGTTTTGGTTTGCCTGGTATGGCTCTTGATTAGAGGCAGGTGGTTTGCGTTTGCCTCTAATTAAGAGTCATATTTAGGTAGGGCATTCTCACTGTTTGTTTGTGGGTGATTGTCTCCTGTGTCCGTATGTCTGTTTCGTACCACATAGGACTGTAGCGTTTGTTTGTTTCGTTTTCGTTTCGATGTCGTCTGTTACCTGTACGTAAGTTTATGTTTAGTTATGTAAGTTTATGTTCAGGTCTCGTCAACGTCGTTTTGTTATTTTGTAGTTTTGCAAGTGTTTGTTTCGTTTCGTGTTGCCATCTTTATCGTTGTGTTAATAAAGATGGCTTATTTCCCAAAGCCTGCGTTTTGGTCTGAGGATCCTTCTCTCCTCACCTCATCCGAGGATGAGGAGAGCGTCACCCGTTACAACACCAGTAACCACAACCTCGGATACTCCTACACACTCAGCTGGGTCAGTGTCTCTGATGGAGGACAGTACTGGTGCAGAGCTGGGAGAGGAGACCCAGTCTACTACACCCTGTACAGTGACCCAGTCCAGTTAAACATTACTGGTGAGTCTAAAACAGTTTTATGATAAATGTCTGTTATGGTGGATAGAAAGTATTTTAGGGTATAATATTTTGTCTGCTGATTGTATCCCAACAATTATAGTTAACTTGAAGTTATAAGTAAACCTAAACAAAAATACATGGTGCAACAGTTTATTCAGTTAGTTGTCTGTGTTGTGTCTGTGCAGAGAGACCTGTAGCTGTTCTGACCCTCCAACCCAACTGGACCCAGATATTCATTAGAGAGACTGTTACTATGAGATGTGACATACAGGGAGGAGGAGACTCTGACTGGAACTACAGATGGTATAAGAATAGGCAGTTATTGCTCACCTTAAACACAAAGCCTGAGTACAGAATCAGTCCTGTCTACTGGTCTAACAGTGGTTCATATACCTGTGTGGGTGTAAAGGGCAACAAGATCTCCAAGACCAGTGATGTTGTACAACTGACTGTGTCTGGTAAGTCTATCTAATCATGTATAAAATAATGTGGGTTCACTAGAATACTTTCTAAGATTTAAAGGTTGAAACCTGTCCTCTATCAAATCACAGATCAACCTCAACCTGTCCTGAGTATCTCTCCTCAGTGGCTGAACCCTGGAGACTCAGTGACTCTGAGCTGTGAAGTTGACAAGATGTCTACAGGCTGGAGGTTCTCCTGGTACAGGACTGTTCCCTACAGAGCTGGGTTACCCTCCCTATCAGACAAGTCTTACTCTCTACAGCCCCTATCTGACAATGGGACTAGTGAAGACTCCTACACTCTGATCCCTGCTGGTCCTACTCCCACAGGAGGATATGTGTGTAGAGCTGGGAGAGGAGACCCAGTCTATGACACACTCTACAGTGAACCTCAGTTTCTCTGGTCAGGAGGTAACTAACTGCATTGAAACTGTATTGAATTATATTTAAGTTAATCTCGTGTATGTGTGTACATGTGTGTGTATATATCTATATATACACAATCTGGATATTATTCTGTTTATTATTCTGGATATTATTCTGTTTATTATTCTGGATATTATCCTGTTTATTATTCTGCTTATTATTCTGGATATTATTCTGGATATTATTCTGTTTATTATTCTGGATATTATTCTGTTTATCATTCTGGATATTATTCTGTTTATCATTCTGGATATTATTCTGTTTATTATTCTGGATATTATTCTGGATATTATTCTGTTTATTATTCTGTTTATTATTCTGGATATTATTCTGTTTATTATTCTGGATATTATTCTGTTTATTATTCTGGATTGTCACGCCCTGACCTTAGTTATCTTTGTTTTCTTTGTTATTTTGGTTAGGTCAGGGTGTGACGAGGGTGGTTGGTTTAGTTTTTGTATTGTCTAGGTGTTTTTGTCCTGTCTAGGGTTTTTGTATATCTAGGGGTGTTTGTTAGTCTAGGTTTATTATAGGTCTATGGTGGCCTGAATTGGTTCCCAATCAGAGACAGCTGTTTATCGTTGTCTCTGACTAGGAATCCTATTTAGGTTGCCATTTTCCATTTTGGTTTTGTGGGTTATTGGATATGGTTAGTTGCCTGTCAGCACTTGGTTTATATAGTGTCATGGTCATGTTGTTAGTTTGTTTAGTGTTACTTACTTATTAAAAGAAGTATGTATTCATATCACGCTGCGCCTTGGTCTCATCAATACGACGAACGTGACAGAATAACCCACCTAACCAGGACCAAGCAGCGTGAAAGGGAGAAACAGTGCTTGGTGGAAAAATGGACCTGGGATGAAATACTGGACGGTAAAGGATCCTGGACGTGGGAGGAGATTTTGGCAGGAGAGGATCGTCTACCATGGATACAGGTGGAAACAATGTAGGAGGAACGGCGAAGTAAGAGAGGATAGCAACGACGTCGGGAGGTAGGCCACAGGAGCAGTCGGCGAAGAGCAGTCGGCGAAGTTGATGGGGTGAGTCTGAGATGGTCGAGGAGTTATTGGACAGATTGGAGGGGAGATTATGAGACATTCGAGGAGTTGTTGATGAAATTGGAGGAGAGTGAAGAGAGAGAGCTGTTGGTTTGGTGTAGTATGCACAGCATTCGCTCTGAGGAGCGTGTTAGCTGTCCGATGCCACCTGTGTCAGTTCCTCGTACTCATCCTGAAACGTGTTAAAGTTCCGGAACAATTGATGCCGGCTATACACACCAGGTCTCCAGTGTACCTTCACAACCCAGTGTGTCCTGTTCCTGCTCCTCGCACTCGCCCTGAGGTACGTGTCCCCAGCCCGGTACCACCAGTGCCGGCACCACGCACCAGGCCTCCAGTGCGCCTCCAGGGTCCAGTACTCCCTGTTCCTGCTCCTCGCACTCGCCCTGAGGTACGTGTCCCCAGCCCGGTACCACCAGTGCCGGCACCAGGCCTCCAGTGCGCCTCCAGGGTCCAGTACTCCCTGTTCCTGCTCCTCGCACTCGCCCTTAGGTACGTGTCCCCAGCCCGGTACCACCAGTGCCGGCACCACGCACCAGGCCTCCAGTGCGCCTCCAGGGTCCAGTACTCCCTGTTCCTGCTCCTCGCACTCGCCCTGAGGTACGTGTCCCCAGCCCGGTACCACCAGTGCAGGCACCACGCACCAGGCCTCCAGTGCGCCTCCAGGGTCCAGTACGCCCTGTTCCTGCGTGTCCCCAGCCCGGTACCACCAGTGCAGGCACCACGCACCAGACCTCCAGTGCGCCTCGGCAGTCCAGTACGCCCTGTTCCTGCTCCTCGCACTAGCCTTGAGGTACGTGTCTCCAGCCCGGTACCACCAGTGCCGGCACCAGGCCTCCAGTGCGCCTCCAGGGTCCAGTACGCCCTGTTCCTGCTCCTCGCACTCGCCCTGAGGTGCGTGTCCCCAGCCCGGTACCACCAGTGCGCCTCGGCAGTCCAGTACAGCCCCCTGTAAGACTAATAGCCATATGCTATTGACAGTTGTACAGGTGTAGGATCTTAATTTGACCAGTTTCTCACAGACGGAAAGTAATCCTGCAGCAAAAGGAAATCTGAACTATTGTGTGTATAATAACTAATGGACATTTTTGCAGGGCTTGATACATTGGTAGTTAGGGAAAATCAAGTCTAGAATACTAGAATCCTCTTTAATACAGTGTGATCAAATTAAGATCCTACACCTGTATTAAACTTATGGAACTAATGCTCTGATATCAAAGTATGCTGTACCTATTTAAAGTAAACCTCTAAAAAACATGTTGTGTGGTGATATGTTGCAGGTCCTTGAGGGAGATGGAAGGACACACCATTAGAGGAGGAGCAGGAGAAACCTGTGAACGTGGATTATACACACACATGCGCACACACATACACACATACAAACAAAATCACACACGCGCACACACACACAATAATACATTGTAAAAAATTTTTTTTTTGTTAAACACATATTTTATTGAATCATGGTTTAACTGTGTATAACTGTAACAGCGTTTTAAACAATGATATGGTGTTATGATGATGGATCTCATCTGCAGCTACAGCAATTGTATCTGTATTGTATTGTTGCTTTTTAAATTTGAGTCATTTAGCAGATGCTCTTATCCTGAGTGATTTACACGAGCAATTAGGGTTAAATGCCTTGAGGTACAGACCCATTTTTCACTTAGTCAGTTCGGGGATTCAAACCAGCAACATTTTGGTTGCTCCTAACCACTAGGCTAGCTGTTGCTTATAGAAGCACAAACAAAAAACATCAACAAATCTATAAATTGTGAGAGTAATGGAACTGGAAGAGATGATGAATGATCAGGGAAGCAGATTTGATGGTCTGAAGGTACTATGAGTGGAGGAGGGAGCCGGTCAGAATAGAAAGACTGTCAGTGTCCGTAGCTTCAGCAGAGCACCATGCTGTCCCCTCATGTCCTCCGTGCTCTGGCCTGGTGATGGTTAGCTTAGCTGGCTAGCCACTCCTCTCCACTAACTCTATGTAACTCCCACTTGGGTGATGCTATTATGCTGCCATAAAGGCACTAGAAGAATAATATTAGCAGTCAGAGTAGCTTATCCACTAGTCACAGCTATCTCCTCATGCAGTCCTCTCACTTCTTCTGCTTCTCTCCAGTGTTGTGGCTTTCTAGTCCATTCAAATCAAAAGTCTCCAAGCTAGCAAGTAAGCCAAGAAACTGGCACAGTCGAGCTTAAAATTCAATTATTATTCACAGATTCTGAAAAAGCAATCAAAAAGCTGATAAACATTGCAATACGAAAATACTTGAAGGCCCAGTGCAGTCGAAAGCGTGATTTCCTGTGATAGTTATATATACGTATATATATATCCATCCTATGAGGTTGGACTAATACTGTAAAATTGTGAAAATGATAATACCCTTTTAGTGTTAGATGTTTGAAAGGACTGCCTGATATTTCAGCCTGTTTTGGTGGCATGACGTTTTGGTCTACCTGGTGACATCACCAATTTAGTTTTCCCCTCCCCATTCAGACCACTAACAGTCAGTCCTAGCAACATTGTTGCTTGGGAAATCACTCTTTGCTAAGAAACTATAAGGTACTTAATTGTTTCCCAGAAACGATTTGGTATTAAGATAAAATCAGTGACATTGGACCGTTGAAAAACAACAAAATATGATTATATGTAAAAAATAAAATAAAATTATGGGCGCGATCATCCATGGCTGCCATAGCGGTGCCATCATGGCAATTAAAGGATCTTGCACTATACTTTAACATTAAACTACTGTTCCAAAACCATCACACACAAATACCTTGTGTTTTTAATTTTGAGATTTGGACATGTAATTGCAAAGGGGTCTTCCAAGAACATGATGGGGTCAACTTGGGGTCATGATAGGGGCTGCACCAAATGTTTGATGTATTATAATAATTGATTATGCTTATGTTGTATTAATAGAAGGGGAAGGGCTATAAGACTCCTCCCCCACTACATTTATAGGGTCCTGGACTACAGATTAGCAATATACATATTCATTATAAGGTTTAATATTGTTCCCCAGTTCATTTACAGTCTTTGCTTCTTATAAGAAACGGTCTGAGAGATGTGTGAGTTATTGCAGTCAAAACAGGGTGTCTGTGAGAAAGCGCCTCAAGGCTAAAAGAGATTCATAGACACAGAACCCTGCAGGGGAGTGAAAGATAAGAGACTAGTCAGACATACCACTATAAAGCAACTAGGAGAGTGGAAGATTATTGCTGAGTCCTTAGAAAACACTGGAACTATTGTCTCTCCTGCAAGTTTGTAAAACTGTATATGCATGGTCTTGGTCTCATGAGTAGAAGGTTTTGACGTAGGCAGTTACATCACTAGGGGTTGACTGCAAGCATATTATAAGCAACTTGGACTTTTCCTATTTTGCAGAACTCAGGACAGACATCAGTTGAATGTTTGATGTTTGATCTTTGACTTCTGTCTACAGCTGTATTTTGATTAAAATTGTTATGATTTATAAGTGCACATTTTGAACATTCCTTAAGTAAATAACGGAGCCCAGAAAAGTGGAACCAACAAACACAAGGTCAGACTCATAAGATTGGGTGTGGTATCTACATGGAAATAGTATCAATATTTCCATTACTGTGTTACATTCCATGTATAAACTACCTGACCAGGTCTTGCTCATAGCCACACCATCCTACAGACAAGGTCATCGTGATTAATGACAGTGTCCCTTCATGGTTGGTAAGGCCACTGTTCCTGTTAGGGGATTGCTGTGTCTATGTGTTTATATCCAACACAATCTCACACTAAATTAGTGCAAATATGTACTAAAAGTATTTCAGCAGATTTGGTGTGTTTTTGTGCTTTTTTGTGTGGCGCAATTCATGTGAAAATACATTTTGTGCGACTTAATTCATAGAAAAATACATTTTTTGGGGACAATCTTCGGAACAGCCTTTTGAAAGTTTTGGGAGCAATGCATTGTGGAAAATTATGTTCTACACTGCCTTTTTTTGTGTCCCATATTTATTCATATCAACCAGGTTGTCACCGAAATATTTATAATATAATAGTAGACGTATGTTTTTAAATGTTTTATTATTAATATCATTACTGTTTTCTATGCTTGTTTTTGCTTAATACTTTATGAGGGTTGCCAGATTGGAGCAAAAAACTGTATTTGTCAGGTTTTTGTGTGGTATCGTAATTCGTAGAAAAAGACACACATTTTCGTGCAACTTCATTCATAGGAAAAAACATTTTTGGGGGGCAAACTTCGGAACAGTCTATTGAAAGTTATTAGAGCAATGCATGATGGGCAATGGTGTTCTACACTGCCTTTTTTTGTGTCCCACAAAAACAAATGTGTTAACAACACACTGATATAATTATAATATAATAGTATCCTTGCGTTATTTTTTATTTGATTAATGCCAATACTGTTTTCTATGGTTGTTTTCACTTAACTTTGGGATACTGGTGCACTTGTAGTAAGGAAGGCCCTTTTTTTGTAGGCAACATTAGGCCTACGCGATTTTCTTCATAACGCATTTCATATTCCGTGGAGCTTACATTACACAATCTTCTTAAATGCATTGAGTACAAGTCTCCACTTTTTCATGGATGTTACATCATTTCTTTCATAATGCATTTTATACAAAGCTATGTTGAATTTATGAAGGTTATCAGATTGTAAAAAAAATACAGATCTTTTTTTTGTGGTATCGATTAAGGTATTTGATTGGGGAATGGGGATACCTTTTATTATAGAAAATTATAATACACACCACCTCTGGGGAATAACATGTTGAGCAAAGTGGTATAGGAGAGTCTGACAAAAAAGTATTCTCCAATGAGAACCAAGAGCAGCCTAGCTTTGTCCTTCATGATTGGGAAAGGCCTTGATTCTAGGCTGTAGAAAATCCTACATCCATCACATCAAAAGAGAACGGGATGTATCAACAGTGATTCATATTATTGGTTTGCATCCAAAAAAAGGATCGTTTTTTTTTTTTGCTTCATAACACACTTACATCATTTGTCTACCCATATGATGTGGATATTGTCGGGTTATATAAGCTTCAGTAACAAACTAACAACATGGTTGTAATAACACTTTAATAAACAGGTCGTTTGTAAATGTGTAGAATGTGTTTGTTTTGGGTCCACACTGGTAAGTTAACTTATTTAAATTAGACAGTCACAGAGGATTTTCTACTGAATAACTGGACAGCGCTTAGCACTTTCCATTCAGCTTCAGGCAACTTTGATCACAGCTGGAGTGACTACTTCTGTCTGTCATGCTCATTGTTGCTTATCCATTGTTCACTAGAAATATCAATGGAATTGCACCCGACTCAAAGTGGAAAAACCACCACTAGATCACATACCTAGACGTGAGCTGGACGTGATTCCAACGCTGCCACCAATGTAACTGAAGAAAGTTAAAGCTGCAACAGGGACTCTAACCAGGGCTCATACACGGCAAAGTGAGCTCTAACGGCCATTGCCATCAAAGCCTAGTATTAATCTGGGCAGAGGCAGAAGGCCTACAATGATGGCATATACCTTGTTATAATAGCCTAAATAAATACAGTGGATTTGAATTGTTCAGGCTGGAAGTTTTCTGTCTGTGACGGAGGTCAGTGCACACTGTACCAGGATTCTCTGTCAGTCTCTGAGGTCAACATCACCGTCTCCAGTGGTAATGGATTCATCCAGTGTATCGTCAACAATCATGTCAGCACAGAGGCCAAATCACAACGAATGAAGAACATATGTAGGTTTAATTAACTCACTTCCACTTTCTGTGCATTCGTCTATCATTAGAAAAAAAAATCAACTAAGTTTTAACATCATTGCAGTTATATATTTCTCCAGCAAAAATTTGGATAATGCTGTTTTTGTGTGTGTATGTGTGTTTGTGTGTGTGTGTGTGTGTGACACCTAAGGTATTGGTGAGAAGAAGGGGATCGCTGCAGCATCACTAGTTGGCATCATTGTGTTCATTGTTACTGGTGGATTATTCTTAGTTGGTGTAGGATGCATCATATCAACCAGAAGACACCAATCCCCTAAAGAAAAACTGCTACTGAAGGTACCCTCTACATCATTAATCTATGTTTAAACAACCGCAGAGTCTTTTGATGCACCGGTGCGTACATTTAAGTAACATAATAATAAAATCCACATACAAATCTGTCAGGTTAAGCTAGAGATGTCTGTTTTTTTGCATGGGCTGCATCTCAATCAACCGCAGATACGGAATGCCGCCATTGGCGGATGTGGTAGATTGAGATGCAGCCCATACTACAGCAGTGTTTGTCAGACCCTAAGACATTCCTGAAATCGGTTGTCTCAGGAAAACGTTTTTAGCGTCTGTTTGGGCTACAAACTAATGTGACCCCAGGGGAGATTTGGTTGTTCTCCATTTTGCTCTTTGACCTGTTAAATCCTTTCTTACATCAGCTGATGTCACAAAGTGCTGTACAGAAACCCAACCTTAAACCCCAAACAGCAAGCAATGCAGGTATAGAAGCACGGTGGCTAGGAAAAACTCCCTGGAAAGAACCTAGGAAGAAACCTAGAGAGGAACCAGGCTTTGAGGGGCGGCCAGTCCTCTTCTGGCTGTGCCGGGTGGAGATTATAGCAGAACATGGCCAAGATGTTAAAATGTTCATAGATGACCAGCAGGGTCAAATATTAATTATTGGTATTGGTTAAAAAAAATTATGAAAGTATGGAGGCATTTTTGTGCCTACCACAAAAATGAGTTAAATATGTGTCAAGGCCAAATTCAATATTTTATCAAAACATTTATAAAATCTAAATCAAATAGCTAAATGGCCCATGGTATGACCATGTTAAAGCAATTCCCCAACCTCCCAACGTCTTAGACTCTTGAGAAATGTATACAACATTTGCATGTTATGATTACTCATCTCCTAACAGGCCGTTGTTCCAGAAGATGACAACCCAGTGAGCACTATACCAGGAAGACCAGAACCACAGAACACCCCTGGATCTGAGGTGACATCTATCTATGTTACTGCTGGGAGACCAGGAGCAGTACCAGCAGCAGCAGAAGGAGAAGAGGGGCATCCAGGGGACAAGGAGTACACTTCACCAGAAGAGAGGAAAGAACCACAGTCCCCCCAACAGGCAGAGACATTCTACAACACCCTACAGATACCAGCTGCAGCACAGCGCCACCCAGTGGGCAAAGGACATAATCTAAAGAAACCAGACACGGTGTACTGCACAATAGGAGATTACCCCTCCATTCTTCTCAGAGACCCACTGATGTTACATTGATTAAGATTTAACCCGTAGACCTAGGTACCGAATGCAAACACAGGGGAAATTATGAAGGAGAGAGAATTCTGACAATGTTTTTTGTTTGTTTATGTCTAAATTCATCCAAATTCAAAGTGGCAATCTGCGATTGCTACATACTTTTACATGAATTGTATATAACTATTGATTCATGCAGAATACAACATATGCTTGTTTAACTCCATTGTTTGTAAAAATTGTAATTCAATTGGTGGCAGGGTACCCGAGTTATTATTATTTGAACTGCAGATTTCCCCTTTAGCGGTAGAGCGTTTTGCATACTGCCTTATTTCTGTAAATGAAAACTAAAACATGCAGATGAATACAGTATCACTGTACATGCTTTAAAATAACTTTTATACACAAAACAGCTGAATTGAAAATGGGAAACCAATCCAATCAATCAAATTGACCAATCAATAAGTAAATACATAAACCAATCATTCAATTAATAAATAAATCAAGCAAGCAACAACCAACCTAGTATGTAATAATGTTTATTTTTTTAAGTATGTCTAATTATTTTATACGATGAGAAATCATATTTACAAATATAACTATAAAAGGTATCTGTCACATCCAGCTGGTTATGTGGAGGAACTACAGATATGTCAGTCAATTCTGACTAAAAGCATTTGTCCTGTGGACAAAAGCTCACATACCGGAGTCGCTGCAGTTCTGGATTTTCTGGAAACCCAATTTGACGCAGCGCTCCACTGCCGCTTCCCCTCCTTGATTGTAGATGATCGCCTTTGGCTAGTGTAGCCATAGAGATAGATAGAGAACTATAGTGCCCAAAATAGTATTTTAGCATGGTCATCAGCATTGAGGGCTTTCGCGATTTTGAAGAAGTCAACTGGGTGGGACTTCTATGGGTTAAGAAAGGATCACATAATTCCATCTAGGTCATCAGGAGGGATCAGACAATGAATTATACTTGTGAGCAAACATTCCATAACTGCAGGTGGCAGTAAATAGCCAACCTTGGTTTATACCAAGACATGTCAACCATCTCAACGGACATGGTTGACATGTCTTGCAGACAGGCAGTCAAAGTAGTTGTGTTATTTTTCAGCAACTCTGGCTACGATATGGCAGCAACTACAAAGATTAGCCTACATCATCACACAAAACGCAGATTGTATTTGCTCCAATGCAATGTGTGGAGACTGCATCCTTCCGGTGCAAATACAATTGCCTTTAAAACAGACAGAGAAGGTTGTAACCCATTCGTTCAAATGAGGCAGAGACTTAAGCTACATCCTCATGGTTCAGCATACATTATGGGTTAGTTTTCCTGGACATAGATTAAGTCTAGTCCCGGACTATAAACTACTTTAAATGGAGAATCTTCATTGAATATGCTTCTTAGTCCAGGACTGAATTAAAGGGATTACAAACCAACCCAGTTGCTTAGTATTATTTTTTTTCTGTTTCATTTTACACTGGAATATATGTATTGGAGATGTATGTTAATAATACTAAAAAAACTTTAATTTGATATAAAATGGTACTTTACACCATGGAGATTAATGTGTAAAGTCATGTGGCTGTGTGTTTGTGTGTGCGTGACTGTGTGCATGCATGGGTTTGTGTGTACCTGTGTGTCTGTGTGAGTGTGTGTGCGCGCGTGTGTGCATGTGTGAGTGTGCTATGCGTCTTCATGTTTCAGTCAATGTGAGTGTGTGTCTGCATGTAGGTGTGCTTTAACATAAGTATGTTCATATGTTTACTGAACAAAAATATAAACGCAACATGCAACAATTTCAAAGATTTTACTCAGATTTTACTTAAAGTTCATATAAATGAAATCAGTCAATTGAAATAAACTAATTAGGCCCTAATCTATGAATTTCATAGGACTGGGAATACATATATGTTAAAATTAGCTGAAATCTTTTTTCTTTTTTCTTTACCAAGTAAGACTATTCAAAATACACCCAATTGGGAGAATGACCCTAGATGTATTTCTCACATGCACAAGTACAGTAAAATGCTTAACTTGCGAGCCCTTCCCAACAATGCATTATTCAATATCAAAATAGTATAACAAAAAAATTAACAAAAACAAGAGAAAGAAAAAAGAAAAAAGAAGTAATTAATACAGCAGAGTGTAAGCTATATACAGGGTCAGTGTCAGTACCAAGCTATATGTAAGCTATATACAGGGTCAGTGTCAGTACCAAGCTATATGTAAGCTATATACAGGGTCAGTGTCAGTACCAAGCTATATGTAAGCTACATACAGGGTCAGTGTCAGTACCAAGCTATATGTAAGCTATATACAGGGTCAGTGTCAGTACCAAGCTATATGTAAGCTATATACAGGGTCAGTGTCAGTACCAAGCTATATGTAAGCTACATACAGGGAAAGTGTCAGTACCAAGCTATATGTAAGCTATATACAGGGTCAGTGTCAGTACCAAGCTACATATAAGCTATATACAGAGTCAGTGTCAGTACCAAGCTATATACACGGCCAGTGTCCGTACCAAGCTATATGTAAGCTATATACAGGGTCAGCGCCCGTACTAAATTTACAGTGTGCAGGCATACTGGAGTAGTTTAGGTAGATATGTACTGCACATATAGGTAGGGATTAGGAGAAAGTGACTGGTAGCAGGATATATTTTTTTATATAATAATGTGAAACAATATAGCCGTGTAAACAGGGCTTAAAAGTGACTGGTAGGAGGAATACATTCGTATTTCAATGTGAAACATTTTAGAATTTATTCATGGTAATATATTCTGCGCATTCGGAAAGTATTCAGACCCCTTGACATTTTTCACATTTTGTTAGGTCACAGCCTTATTCTAAGTTGATTCAATCGTTTCCCCCTCATCAATCTACACAATACCCCACATTGACAAAGCAAAAACCGTTTTTTGAATTTTTTCCAAATCTCTATAAAAAAAATGGAAACATCACAATTAGATAAGTATTCAGACCATTTACTCAGTACTTTGTTGAAGCACCTCTTGGCAGTGATTGCAGCCTAGAGTCTTCTTGGGCATGACGTGTAACAGATGTAAATAGTATTCTCCTTGTGTTGTGTTTTGTCCAAATAAATCACATCAGCCAGTGGTCCCAGTTGAGCATCATTTATTTCTGTTGCTGTTGTTAAATGGGAAACAGCATGTTAGTTGTGCAGGGCTTAACGGTATTGATGGCTGTCGATGGCAAAATCCCTTGCATCACATTTTCATACTGGGTGAACAAAATACAATGCAAAATCCCTTGCATCACATTTTCATACTGGGCGAACAAAATACAATAAAAAATATAACATGTGTAAATACCTGTTGTTAAATAGGAAACAAGCATGTTAGTTGTGCAGGGCTTAACAGTGTTGATGGCTGTCGTTGGTAAAATTTGTAGCATGAAGACAACTGTGTTAGCATTGGGCTTATGTGACCATGACATCGGTGTATGCTAGCTAACACAATTATTTACAGCAATCATATGCCAAAGCACATCCCAGATAGCCCCTCAATCCCTAACAGGTACCAGATACCCACACATGTATAAATCAGTAATGTACTGAACCTTGTACACATTGTAAAATAGAAAATAGAAAACAATATTCAGAATGTGACCTACCCCTTGCATCACATTTTCATGCCGGGAAGACCTGACGTTCGTGATCTCCGCTTATCTGCAAGCGGGGCCAATCACAACATGCCTTATTGTCATCAGAGTTGAACCAACCAATAAGAATGCTTGAACATTAAATACACCTTTCTTTAGAGGCAAGTGGAAACATAGCCAACCCTGTTACATGTGCTTAGGGTTGTTGTCCTGCTGGAAGGTGAACCTTCGCCCCAGTCTGAGGTCCAGAGTGCTCTGGAGCAGGTTTTTGTCAAGGATCTCTCTGTACCTTCTTCCATTCATCTTTCCCTCGATCCTGACTAGTCTCCCAGTCCCTGCCACTGAAAAACACTGCAGATATGGTTGTCCTCCTTTCTCCCATTTACACAAGGGAACTCTAGAGCTCTGTCAGAGTGACCACCGGGTGACCTCCCCCAATTGCTCAGTTTGGCTGGGTGGAGTCTTGGTGGCTCCAAACTTCTTCGTTTTAAGAATGATGGAAGCCACTGTGTTCTTGGAGACCTTCAGTGCTGCAGAAATGTTTTGGTACCCTTTCCCAGATCTGTGCCTCGACACAATCCTGACTCGGAGATATACAGATAATTCCCTTGACCGGATGGCTTGGTTTTTGGCCTGACATGCATTGTCAACTGTGGGACCTTATATAGACAAGTGTGTGCCTTTCCAAATCATGTCCAATCAATTGAATTTACCACAGGTGGACTCCAATCAAGTTGTAGAAACATCTCAAGGATGATCAATGGAAACAGGATGCAATTTCGAGTCTCATAGCAAAGGGTCTGTCATTATGGGGCATTGTGTAAAGATATTATTTAGAATAAACCGTTAACGTAACAAAATATTGTGTGAGGATAGTTTGTGAAAAGCAGTTACTTTATATTAACATGTACAGTTGAAGTTGGAAGTTTACATACACCTTAGCCAAATACATTTAAATTTAGATTTTTCACAATTCCTGACATTTAATCCAAGTAAAAATTCCCGGTCTTAGGTCAGTTAGGATCCCCACTTTCTTTTAAGAATGTGAAATGTCAGAATAATAGTAGAGAGAATGATTTATTTCAGCTTTTAATTCTTTCATCACATTCCCAGTGGGTCAGAAGTTTACATGCACTTAATTAGTATTTGGTAGCATTGCCTTTAAAACATGATGCTGCCACGCCCCGTGCTTCATGGTTGGGATGGTGTTCTTCGGCTTGCAAGCCACCCCGTTTTTCCTCCAAACATAATGATGGTCATCAGACCAGAGGACATTTCTCTAAAAAGTACAGTCTTTGTCCCCATGTGCAGTTGCAAACCGTAGTCTGGCTTTTTAATGGCGTTGTTGGAGCAGTGGATTCTTCCTTGCTGAGCGGCCTTTCAGGTTATGCCGATATAGGAGTCGTTTTACTGTGGATATAGATACTTTTGTACCTGTTTCCTCCAGCATTTTCACAAGGTCCTTTGTTCTGTGATTGATTTGCACTTTTCACACCGAAGTACGTTCATCTCTAGGAGACAGAACGTGTCTCCTTCCTGAGCAATATGATGGCTGCGTGGTCCCATGGTGTTTATACTTGCGTACTATTGTTTGTACAGATGAACGTGGTACCTTCAGGCGTTTGGAAATTGCTCCCAAGGATGAGCCAGACTTGTGGAGGTCTACAATTTTTTTTCTGAGGTCTTGGCTGATTTCTTTTGATTTTCCCATGATGTCAAGCAAAGAGGCACTGAATTTGAAGGTAGGCTTTGAAATACATCCACAGGTACACCTCCAATTAACTAAAATGATGTCAATTAGCCTATCAGAAGCTTCTAAAGCCATGACATCATTTTCTGGAATTTCCCACGCTGTTAAAAGGCACAGTCAACTTAGTGTATGTAAACTTCTGACCCACTGGGATACAGTGAATTATAAGTGAAATAATCTGTCTGTAAACAATTGTTGGAAAAATGACTTGTGTCATGCACAAAGTAGATGTCCTAAACAACTTGCCAAAACTATAGTTTGTTAACAAGAAGTTATCTTACAGGTCGTATAAACTGGTCAAACCAAGTAGAGAATCAATCTTCAGGATGTTGTTATCATATATATCCAAAAACGTTCCAACCGGAGAATTCCTTCGTGTCTGTAGAAGTTATGGAATGCAAGGCAATATCATGTGGAATGCGCATGACCAGGAACTGGCAATTTGCCAGACCACTGACTCATTCCCCTCTCATCCGGCCCCACAACACAGTATAAGCTTCATTCAACGTTCTACAGACTGTTGACATCTAGTGGAAGGCGTAGGAAGTGCAAACAGATCCATATCTTACTGAGGATTGAATAGGCGATGAGTTGAACATCGACCAGTCTCAGAATTCTCACTTCCTGTTTGGATTATTTCTCAGGTTTTTGCCTGCCATATGAGTTCTGTTATACTCACATACATCATTCAAACAGTTTTAGAAACTTCAGAGTGTTTTCTATCCAATAGTAATAATAAAATGCATATATTAGCATCTGGGACAGAGTAGGAGGCAGTTCACTTGGGCATGCTAATCATCCAAAAGTGAAAATGCTGCTCCCTATCACAAAGAAGTTAACAAGAAATTTGTGGAGTGGTTGAAAAACGAGTTTTAATGACTCCAAACTAAGTGTATGTAAACTTCTGACTTCAACTGTATAAGCAATTCAGCTTTTAGCTGCCGTTTATGCCATAAAGTCTAGTGGTTAGGGGCAACCAAAAGGTTGCTGGTACAAATCTCCGCCTTCAACTGAATTTCTAGATGAAATACAAATACATTTTGGTGAAAAGGTGACTGGATGATGTTGTGTGTTGCACTTAGTGAAAATGCCTTTAGAGTTTTGAACCAACTGCCTGTGTCACGCCCTGGCCTTAGTATTCTTTGTTTTCTTTATTATTTTAGTTAGGTCAGGGTGTGACATGGGGAATGTTTGTGTTTTGTTGGTTTTGGGTGTTTCTATGGTAAAGGGGTTGTTGGGTGTAGTATATGGGTTTGTGTTGAGTACATGTGTCTAGCATTGTCTATGTATGTTTAGTTGTCTAGGAGAGTCTATGGTTACCTGAATGAGTTCCCAATTAGAGACAGCTGATTTCGGTTGTCTCTGATTGGGAGCCTTATTTAGGGTAGCCATAGGCTTTCATTTGTTGTGAGTAGTTGTCTATGTGATACGTTTGTAGCCAGTGTGTGCACATCGTTGTTTAGCTTCACGATCGTTTTCTTGTTTTGTTTAGTGTTTAAGTGTTTTTGTTTCGTTTGCCTTCTTCGTTAATAAAAAGGAGATGGCTTATTTTCCTAAAGCTGCGTTTTGGTCCTTCAATCCTCCACACGATCGTGACAGAACTACTCACCATTACAGGACCAAGCGGCATGGAAAGCGGCAACAGGACCCACCTACACAGGATTCGTGGACATGGGAGGAGATACTGGATGGTAAGGGGCCGTGGGCACAACCGGGAGAATATCGCCTTCCTCGTGAAGAGCTGGAGGCAGCTAAAGCCGAGAGGAGGCGATATGAGGAGGCAGCACGGAGACAAGGCTGGAAGCCGTGAGTACAACCCAAAAATTTCTTGGGGGGGGCCTTAAAGGGAGTGTGGCGAAGTCAGGTAGGAAACCTGCGCCTACTCCCTGTACTTACCGTGGAGAGCGAGAGTACGGGCAGACACCGTGTTACGCAGTAGAGCGCACGGTGTCTCCTGTACGCGTGCATAGCCCGGTTCGGTACATTCCAGCTCCACGTATCGGCCGGGCTAGACTGAGCGTTGAGCCGTATGTCATGAAGCCGGCCAACGCATCTGGTCACCAGTGCGTCTCCTCGGGCCGGCGTACATGGCACCAGCCTTACGCATGGTGTCCCCGGTTCGCCTACATAGGCCGGTGCGGGTTTTTCCACCTCCCCGCACTGGTCAGGCGACGGGGAGCATACAACCAGGTAGGGTTGGGCAGGCTCGGCGCTCAAGGGAGCCAGTACGCCTGCACGGTCCGGTATTTCCGGCGCCACCTCCCCGCCCCAACCCAGTACCACCAGTGCCTCCTCCACGCACTAGCTATATGGTGCGTGTCTCCAGCCCTTTACCACCAGTGCCTAAACCACGCACCAATTCTCCTGTGTGTCCCCAGAGTCCTGTGCGTCCTGTTGCTGCTCCCCGCACTAGCCCTGAGATGCGTGTCCCCAGCCCGGTACCACCAGTCCCGGCACCACGCACCAGGCCTACAGTGCGCCTCAGCCGGCAGGAGTCTGCCGTCTGCACAGCGATGCCTGAACTGCCCGTCTGCCAAGCGCCATCTGAGCCATCCGTCTCCCCAGCGCCATCTGAGCCATCCATCTCCCCAGCGCCATCTGAGCCATCCGTCTCCCCAGCGCCATCTGAGCCATCCGTCTCCCCAGCGCCGTCTGAGCCATCCGTCTGCCATGAGCCTGCAAAGCCGCCCGTCTGCCATGAGCCTGCAAAGCCGCCCGTCTGCCATGAGCCTACAGAGCCGTCCGCCAGACAGGAGCCGCTAGAGCCGTCCGCCAGACAGGAGCCGCTAGAGCCGTCCGCCAGACAGGATCTGCCAGAGCCGCCAACCAGACAGGATCTGCCAGAGCCGCCAACCAGACAGGATCTGCCAGAGCCGCCAACCAGACAGGATCTGCCAGAGCCGCCAACCAGACAGGATCTGCCAGAGCTGTCAGCTAGCCATGAGCAGCCAGATCCGTCAGCCAGCCATGAGCAGCCAGATCCGTCAGCCAGCCATGAGCAGCCAGATCCGTCAGCCAGCCATGAGCAGCCAGATCCGTCAGCTAGCCATGAACAGCCAGATCCGTCAGCTAGCCATGAGCAGCCAGATCCGTCAGCTAGCCATGAGCAGCCAGATCCGTCAGCCAGCCATGGGCCGTCCCTCAGTCCGGAGCTGCAGTCCCTCAGTCCGGAGCTGCAGTCCCTCAGCCTGGTACTGCCCCTTAGTTCGGAGCTGCCCCTGACCCTGGTACTGCCCCTTACCCTGGTACTGCCCCTTAGTCCGGAGCTGCCCCTTAGTCCGGAACTGCCCCTTAATGCAGTGGGGTTAATGTGGAGGGGGGTCTTTTGGAGGAAGCTAAGGAGGCGGTTAGGGACTGTGGTGACGTGGGGACCACGACCTGACCCGGAGCCGCCACCGTGGATGGAAGCCCACCCAGACCCTCCCCTAGACTGGTTAATGGTGCGCCCGGAGTTCGCACCTTAAGGGGGGGGTCATGTCACGCCCTGGCCTTAGTATTCTTTGTTTTCTTTATTATTTTAGTTAGGTCAGGGTGTGACATGGGGAATGTTTGTGTTTTGTTGGTTTTGGGTGTTTCTATGGTAAAGGGGTTGTTGGGTGTAGTATATGGGTTTGTGTTGAGTACATGTGTCTAGCGTTGTCTATGTATGTTTAGTTGTCTAGGAGAGTCTATGGTTGCCTGAATGAGTTCCCAATTAGAGACAGCTGATTTCGGTTGTCTCTGATTGGGAGCCTTATTTAGGGTAGCCATAGGCTTTCATTTGTTGTGAGTAGTTGTCTATGTGATACGTTTGTAGCCAGTGTGTGCACATCGTTGTTTAGCTTCACGATCGTTTTCTTGTTTTGTTTAGTGTTTAAGTGTTTTTGTTTCGTTTGCCTTCTTCGTTAATAAAAAGGAGATGGCTTATTTTCCTAAAGCTGCGTTTTGGTCCGTCAATCCTCCACACGATCGTGACAGCCTGTTTGATGACCTGTTTGGAGTTATTTTACTAATTGTTGTGAAAACATACCACATACAGTGGGGAGAACAAGTACTTGATACACCGCCGATTTTGCAGGTTTTCCTACTTACAAAGCATGTAGAGGTCTGTAATTTTTATCATAGGTACACTTCAACTGTGAGAGACGGAATCTAAAACAAAAATCCAGAAAATCACATTGTATGATTTTTAAGTAATTAATTTGCATTTTATTGCATGACATAAGTATTTGATCACCTACCAACCAGTAAGAATTCCGGCTCTCACAGACCTGTTAGTTTTTCTTTAAGAAGCCCTCCTGTTCTCCACTCATCACCTGTATTAACTGCATCTGTTTGAACTCGTTACCTGTATAAAAGACACCTGTCCACACACTCAATCAAACAGACTCCAACCTCTCCACAATGGCCAAGACCAGAGAGCTGTGTAAGGACATCAGGGCTGAAATTGTAGACCTGCACAAGGGATGGGCTACAGGACAATAGACAAGCAGCTTGGTGAGAAGGCAACAACTGTTGGCGCAATTATTAGAAAATGGAAGAAGTTCAAGATGATGGTCAATCACCCTCGGTCTGGGGCTCCATGCAAGATCTCACCTCGTGGGGCATCAATGATCATGAGGAAGGTGAGGGATCAGCCAGAACTACACGGCAGGACCTTGTCAATTACCTGAAGAGAGCTGGGACCACAGTCTCAAAGAAAACCATTAGTAACACACTACGCCGTCATGGATTAAAATCCTGCAGCGCACGCAAGGTCCCCCTGCTCAAGCCAGCGCATGTCCAGGCCCGTCTGAAGTTTGCCAATGACCATCTGGATGATCCAGAGGAGGAATGGGAGAAGGTCATGTGGTCTTTTGATAAAAAAATAGAGCTTTTTGGTCTAAACTCCACTCGCCGTGTTTGGAGGAAGAAGAAGGATGAGTACAACCCCAAGATCACCATCCCAACCGTGAAGCATGGAGGTGGAAACATCATTCTTTGGGGATGCTTTTCTGCAAAGGGGACAGGACAACTGCACCGTATTGAGGGGAGGATGGATGGGGCCATGTATCACGAGATCTTGGCCAACAACCTCC
This sequence comes from Salvelinus fontinalis, assembly GCF_029448725.1. Lineage (NCBI taxonomy): Eukaryota > Metazoa > Chordata > Actinopteri > Salmoniformes > Salmonidae > Salvelinus > Salvelinus fontinalis. The sequence goes on along the minus strand of NC_074700.1, from coordinate 19,841,059 downwards.
TTCCCTCAGTAAGAGCATTGAAGATGGGTCGTGGCTGGGTCTTCCCAAATTTTGTGGTATCCAATCGCTAGTAATTACTATCTAGTCTCATCGCTACAACTCCCGTACGGGCTCGGGAGAGACAAAGGTCGAAAGCTATGCGTCCTCCGAAGCACAACCCAACCAAGCCGCACTGCTTCTTTTACACAGCGCGCCTCCAACCCGGAAGCCAGCCGCACCAATGTGTCGGAGGAAACACCGTGCACCTGGCCCCCCTTGGTTAGCGCGCACTGCGCCCAGCCCGCCACAGGAGTCGCTGGAGCGCGATGAGACAAGGAAATCCCTACCGGCCAAACCCTCCCTAACCCAGACGACGCTGGCCCAATTGTGCGTCGCCCCACGGACCTCCCGGTCGCGGCCGGCTGCGACAGAGCCTGGGGGCGAACCCAGAGACTCTGGTGGCGCAGTTAGCACTGCGATGCAGTGCCCTAGACCACTGCGCCACCCGGGAGGCCCTAGTTTTATTTTTTATTTTTGTTTAACCTTTATTTAACCAGGAAGGGCTCATTGAGATTTAAAATCTATTTTTCATTAGCATCCTGGCCAAGATAGGCAGCACCAAGTCATTACAAAAAATACAGACAAACAACATGAAAAACTACAAGTAATCTAGTAAAAACCATAGAATTCACAAGAGTATAACAAAATCAAAAACAGCAAATTAAAAACATTGACGGGTCAGGGAATCAGTCTCAAGATCATTCATCTTGATTTAAAAATACCAGTAAATATGTACATAAATAAATATGTATGCATATGATGGAATGTACATTATGGATAGTATACTACATAGTCTATCCAAATATCTGTAGAATATGTAGGACAGAATAGTATATGTACAGCAATCGTTAAATAGAATAGGCCTTGACTAGAATGCAGTATATACATATAAAGTGGGTAAAACAGTATGTCAGCATTATTAAAGTGACCAGTGTTCAACGACTATGTACTGTACAGTACATACTGTAGGGGCAGTAGTATCTAAGGTTAAGTACCAGCTGGTAGCCGGCTAGCGATAGTGACTAAGTAGCCTTTGTCCTCATGGGGATGTGGGAAATGTCCCCAGAAGGGAGAATTGTCCTTGTTTTACTATTCTTGTGGGGGACATTTGGGGATTTCAGCTCCCCACGAGTATAGAAGAACACGACCACACACACACAGCAAACTGTCAGACCACTTGAAAAGTTTCACACCTATCTTAAAGGACACTGCATTGTGAACCTCAGCCAGAAGAGAAAGAGAATGAGATAGAAACCACGGAATGCTCGTTTTAGAAGTGTGAGAGATTATGTCTGGTATTTTACCCTGATCTGTCAACTTCGAGTGACTAAAATGCTAAATTAAACAACAGTAACATTTACTCGCCTCACTACTTCCTCAGTCCACTTAAAGCTGTTTATGACTCAATGGGGGACTTCTGTGTTGTGCAAAGTTTACCTCCTGATGACACACTGGTGAAGTGTCAAATTAAATCATAATGCCAGATAATGAGATTACAGTATTCACAGATCTATGCTCTACTTTCTTTTAGCTGTCTTAAACGTATTGCTATCCCACATCAAGCTAGTTCCAGTATGGGTATCTCTAGTTCATCAGTAGCCCCATTTATACCTGCCACTTACGTGTCTTGTCTTAATCTTGTTTTGGTCTTTTCCTGATTTTGCCAGATTATATTTATAAGATCTGATAAAAATCCGTTCACAATGCGTTATTTAATCATCTACACCTCTCTAAAAATGTGGGTGCATTCAGAATGAGGACAAGATCAGGACAAAGGACACATGCTAGAACCAGGTATGAATGTGGCTAGTGTTAAAATGTGAAAGTAAATTGCTAAAAAAAATGTTTTGCACCAGTTCCTCTGAGGTAATCCGACCATAGCACTAGTCTGGTGATTGTTGAACACATGAGATGTATTACTAAACAATCTCATGACAGACCTCACTATTGACGTTGAGTTGCTTAAATGACCTCTTTCTTTAAATCAACATTAACAACAAAATCAATTACAGAACGAAAGACTATCTTTGACTGGCTATAATCTATTTCTCAAACTAGATAGCTCAGCTTTAAATGTCTGACTTTGTGATGTGAATGAGATATTGGACATGTCTAACACAATTTGTAAATGCTTTAATTAGAGACCATGTCTAAACATTGGCAACAGCTGTAAATGGTTAACGAGTAGTTTAGATGGGTCGTTAAATCTACGGTTAGGGTGAGGAGGTGTAGCTCTCTTTTAAGGGGTGAGAGGAACTGCGACCAGAAACGGAAAAAGTCTTACTGTTGACGGATTCTGTGCTGAGAAGAACTGTTTGAAGTTCTCAGGTGTGAATACGTTCTGGATATGAATCACTGTATTTCCAAGAACAATCAACTTTCTCAGGCCTACAGCTCATATGATAAAATGGAACTGAATCATTTCCTGGCTGCTAAATGTCAAATTTTATCTTGCCAATAACAATACAAAATCCCTGCATGTTTCCTTCATGGAAGTGGGGGCTTTAACAGAGATGTAGGGGAGTTGTTTGTTTAGTTTTGAAATACACCTTCATGGTTCCAATTACTTCAGTGCAGTTTTGTAGGGACTTTGTTTGATAGAGGTTGACCAAAACAGAGCTGTTGTAAATCTTCACGTTTATTAAAACAGATGCTTCATAGTATATTACCCGTTAGGATGATGAGGTTCCAGTATTACAGATGGGCCCTGACCTAGCCAACACCTTGTAAACTATCACAGACATTGGGCGCGATCAGCAGAATGCAACGTTTAGGAATGTTAAGTTAGAAATATAATTTGTAGAACAAACAGGCTTCTCTTTCATGTAGAAAGTAAGTAAATTGTGGCATTTCTGTCTGCAACATTCCAACGTTTGACTACTGAACGTGGCCCTGATGAACCAAACCCTCTGACCTACACAGCTCTGACCGGCATTACAAAATACATTTACTGGCACCATAGCCTGGAGCAGCATGCACATACCGATAGGACACATGGGGATTGATTAGCTCTGTTTGTACCAACAAAACTGTGGTTATATGTAGAGACCAGACAACAAAGTTTAAATCAAACCTCTAATCTTGATAAATCAACATATCCCAAAGCAACTGGGAGAGTGTGAGTGATCAATTTTGTACAACAGCGAACCAATCAGTTTGTAAAACAGCGCATCGACACGAATCCAACAGGTAATATTTTTTCCCTAAAAGGAAAAGACAAAGAGCAACTTGGAGACATAAATGAGAGTAATATACAGTTAAATGCTATCCAGGAAAACATAGCTAAAATACTCCCAATGCACAACAAAACAAACAAATTGCTACAATCTGTTGTTAAAAAGTACATTCGCTCGAAATGAAAGTAGAGGCTATCTCGTCAGACATGCACAAACAAGGCATGTGCAGGAACGAACACGACAACAAAATGTGCCTTTTGGAAACAAAGTTGCAAACTTTAGAAGACTAATTGGTCCAGCAAGAAAACAGAATGAGATTAAAAAGCATGAGAATATTGTCTTTACCAGAAGACTAGGAAAAAGGAGACCTTTCCAGCTACTTGGTCGAACAGATATCAGAGAAACTTGAAATGGGTAGAACACCAGAAGATCTTGAACGATGCCAAAGGATTGGGGTGAAACAGAATAACATTAAATACCCTGCATGGTAATCTTCAAACTGTGGAACTACCAAACCAAAACCAACATTCTGAAGGCACAAGGGGGAAAGGAGATCAAAATTCAAGGCCAGACCATTCGAGTCATCCAGTATCTGTCTGCTAAGCTGAGAAAAAGGCGCAAAGAATACCTTCCAACCAGTCACTGGACGAAGAGGGTATTAAATCTCATTCCCAGCAGTGTTGTGGGTATGAAAGGGAACGTAAAGGATGGAATTCACAAGTGCTGATGAAGCCCTAACCAAGCTGCAAGAACACTTTCCAGTCAAAGTCTTACAAACACTGCGAGTAATTGAGATCTCCACGGGCAAAGTAGAGTCCCCTGCACTGAGAAGATGATGAAGTGGGAAAAAGCGATGAGCACACTGTGGGCTACATACAGTGCGGCCTGAGACTAGCTTATTGTACATTGAGACAATATTCTTTCCACCTCCCCCCAATATAATCTATACTCTACTTTCCCCAAGTAACTGTTCTTCTCTTATGGAGTAATGATAGAAGTAGCTGATGCCAATGGGCTACATGGACACTGACAAGACAATCAAAGGGGGAAATAAAATATGTATGTCAACAACTGTTCTATGTGTGTGTGTGTGTGTGTGTGTGTGCACGTGTGTGTGTTTATAGCTAAGATCCAATGGTGGTTATTGGTGAGAGTGGAGATGGACTCTGAGGGATTGGGACTCGGTAGCTGGGAGGGCATCAGACACTTCCCTGAAGAACGTGAGGTTCCTCCAATAATCTCACTTCGGTCTTTCGGTGGACCCATTCTCCCCGAGTAGAGCCCCAACAGCCACTAAACTTGTCAGGACCCGGTGTGAGAAAGTCACTAATAAATCGGAAGAACCCAGAAGATGAGGCAGACACAGCAGTACTAGAGACGGTGGTTTAATCAAAGGAAAGATCTTCCGCCAAAAATATAAATCCACAACGTCCAAAACAAAAGCCAAGAGACAAAAATAGATATCTTCCAAAATACAAAGAAAATCCACAAAGTGGTAAGAACAGCAAGGGAAAAAATAAACCTCAAAAGACTAATCCAAAATAAACAAGAACAACACCAGAGAACCTCTGGAAACTCCAACAAGAGAAAAAGTTAACAGCAGGGCTGGGGCTGGGTGCTAACGTACAAACACTGAGCAAAGAACTGAGGAACACACAGGGTTTAAATACTAGCAAGGGAACGACATACAGGTGCAAACAATAATTAGAGCAAGGAAAAAACAAAAGGTTCAAAAAAGGTGCAATGGGGACATCTAGTGACCAAAAACCAGAACAGTCCTGGCCAAAACCTGACAGAATCCCCCTCCTAGGAACGGCTCCTGACGTTCCTACCAGCCTTCTCAGGGTGGAGGGCCCTGAACTGACAAATGAGGTCAGGGTCCAGTATGTCCTTGCCAGGAACCCAGGAGCGCTCCTCGGGACCGTAGCCTTCCCAGTCCACCAGATACTGCCAGGACCGCTGCACCCGGCGGGAATCCAGTATCCGGTGGACGGTATAAGCCGACTGGCCTCCGATGACACGGGGCGGAGGGGGAGGTCTGCCTGCCGGGATAAGGGGAGAAAAAACAACAGGTTTTAATAAAGAAATGTAAAATGTTGGATTGATCTTAAGGGATCTGGGTAAGTGCAGGCGAAAAGTAACGGGATTGACTCTCCTGGCAATCTTAAAGGGACCGATGAATCTCTGGGACAGCTTGCGAGACTCCACCCGTAGCGGTAAGTTTTTTGTTGAGAGCCATACTCTCTGGCCGGGGTATAGGGTAGGACCGGGACGGCGACGTCTGTTGGCTTGTCGCTGGTACTGCTGTGAGGAACGCAGAAGATTAAGACGGGCCTTCTTCCACGTAAGCCGACAGCGTCTGATGAACCTCGAGGCTGAAGGCACTCTAACTTCTGCCTCCTGGTCCGGGAACAATCGTGGAGCATAGCCAAACTGACACTCGTGCGGGGATATACCAGTGGAGGAGGAGCACAAGGTGTTGTGCGCGTACTCGACCCAAACAATGAAGGATGACCATGTGGACGGGTTGTTGGAAACCATACATCTGAGGGTGGTTTCCAGCTCCTGATTCATCCTCTCGGTTTGGCCGTTGGACTCCGGATGGTACCCTGAAGATAAACTGGCCGTGGCCCCTATGAGTTGGCAGAATGCCTTCCAAAACCTTGAGGCGAACTGGGGACCTCTGTCGGAAACCATATCTTGTGGAATGCCAAAGACTCGGAACACATGGTTAATCACCAACTCAGCTGTTTCCTTGGCAGAAGGTAATTTGGTCAAGGGAACAAACCTGGCCGCCTTAGAAAACCTGTCGATGATGACTAGGATAGTAGTATTACCATGGGACGGAGGAAGGCCAGTAATAAAGTCCAACGAGATATGGGACCAGGGTCGGTGGGGAATAGATAAAGGGTGAAGGAGTCCTTGAGGGCGGAGGTGAGAATATTTGCCCTGGCAGCACACGGGACAGGCCTTGACGAAAGTGGGAACGTCTTCTTTTATGGTGGGCCACCAGAACTTACGCTGAATGAACTCCAAGGTGCGACCTACGCCCGGGTGACAGGTGAGGCGAGAGGAGTGCCCCCACAGAAGGACTTGGGATCTTGCTGCCTTGGGAACAAACAACCGATTGGCAGGACCTCCCTTAGGACCCGGTTCGATGGCTTGAGCTTGTCTCACGGTATCCTCAACTTGCCACGAGATTGGAGCCACGATCTTAGCGGCAGGAAGATCAGTCATGTCAGTATCTTCTCGAATGGCAGGAGAGTAGACTCGTGACAAGGCGTCCGGTTTGAGATTCTTCGGCCCGGGTCTATAGGTGAGGATAAACTGGAATCGGCTGAAGAAAAGAGACCATCGAGCTTGTCTGGAGTTCAACCGCTTCGCCTGCTGGATATACTCCAGATTTTTGTGGTCCGTAAGCACTTGAAATGGTTGAGAAGCCCCCTCGAGCCAGTGTCTCCATTCCTTCAATGCCATCTTAACCGCTAGGAGTTCACGATCCCCCACATCGTAATTCCTCTCGGCCGGGGTAAGCCGGTGAGAGAAGAAGGCGCAAGGATGAAGCCTCTTGTCTTCACCCCTCTGAGACAGGACAGCTCCAACACCAACCTCTGATGCGTCTACCTCCACCACAAAAGGTTCATCCGCCGTCGGTAGTGTCAGGATGGGAGCAGAGAGGATGCGCTGCTTGAGTCCTTGGAAGGCCGTCTCAGCTTCTCTTCCCCACAGAAACCTTGTTATGCCACCCTTGGTTACAGCTGAGAGAGGGGCTGCCACCAAGCTGAAGTTCTTGATGAACTTGCGGTAAAAGTTAGTGAAGCCCAGGAAACGCTGAACTTCCTTAACGGACTTGGGGGTGGGACAATCCGCTACCGCCCCTACCTTCTTGGGGTCCATCTGGACTCGACCGGGTTCCACTACAAATCCCAGGAATTGTACTCGAGAGGAATGGAATTCACACTTCTCCGGCTTAACGTACAAATGGCTGTCTAGGAGGCATTTGAGCACTTGTCTGACATGCTTAGTGTGTTCTTGAAGGGAGCTCGAAAAGATGAGGATGTCATCCAAGTAAACAAACACGAAGATGTTAAGCATATCCCTAAGCACATCGTTTATGAGCACTTGGAACACAGCCGGGGCGTTGGTCAGGCCGAAGGGCATCACAAAGTATTCGTAGTGACCAGTAGGCGTGTTGAAAGCGGTCTTCCACTCGTCACCGGGTTTGATCCGCACAAGATGGTATGCGTTCCGTAGGTCAAGCTTAGTGAAGACCACTGTTTCCTGCAGCAGCTCAAAGGCTGTGGCTATAAGGGGTAGCGGGTAGCGGTTATGGACGGTTATGGCATTAAGTCCCCGGTAGTCAATGCAAGGACGTAATCCACCGTCTTTTTTGGCCACAAAGAAAAACCCTGCTCCTGCCGGCGAGGTGGATGGACGCATGAGGCCTGCTGCCAGAGCGTCCTTGATGTAGGTATCCATAGCAGCTCGTTCGGGAGGAGATAGGGAAAAGATCCGACCCCTGGGGGGGCAGGTGCCCGGAAACAGGTCGATGGGGCAATCGTAAGGTCTATGGGGTGGTAGTTTGGTCGCCCTCTGTTTGCTAAATACCGGTTTGAGGTCATGGTAACACTCGGGAACTCGGGACAGGTCGATGGATTCTAGAGACTTGGGAGGAGTACTCGGGGAACTTGGGAAGATACAAGTGGCTTGGCACGTAGGACCCCACTGCTTGATAGTGCCCACAGACCAGTCGATGTGAGGGTTATGGCTGTGAAGCCAGGGGTATCCAAGGACGAGAGGGAACTCGGAACACGAGGTCAGATGAAAGTTCATCACTTCCTGGTGTTGGGAAACTGAAAGTCGCAAGGGGGTAGTGACACGAGTGACAAGTCCAGATCCCAAAGGGCTTCCATCCAACGTAGTAACCCTTATGGGATCACTTAGAGGTTCAGAGGGAACGCCATTCTCCTTCGCCCAGACACCATCCATGAAGTTACCTGCGGCTCCAGAGTCTACCAAGGCTTGAAGGGGAAGCTCGTGGTTGTCCCAGGAAAGGGTAACTGGAATGAGCAGGCGGGAGTTGGATGGATGGGAGGAGGTTATGTTTCCCGTTACAGTCCTCCCAGGCCTGCACGGGAGAGTGCGTGTTCCCTGGAGCCCGGGACACGTGGAGAGGAAATGGCCCGGTTTGCCGCAATATAGACAGCATCGCTCCCTCATCCGGCGGTCTCTCTCAGCCTGGGAGATGCGTCCAACCTGCATGGGTTCCGGTGGAGTCAGCGAGGATAAAGGTGGAGACTCGGAGCTGGAACCGATAGGAGCTAGGGTGAGAGATCTACGGTTGAGCTCTCTCTCTCTCAGACGCTGGTATATGCGTGAAGCCAACTTGATCAGGGACTCGAGGTTGTCCGGTAGTTCCCGAGTGGCCAGTTCATCTTGGATGGTGTCGGAAAGACCCTTCAAAAAGCACACTGTGAGCGCCTCGTCGTTCCAGCCACTCGCTGCTGCCACCGTGCGGAACTGGATGGCATAGTCCGTCTTGCTGCGCCGACCTTGGCGGAGAGTTAGGAGCTGTTTGGATGAGTCAGGACCGCTGGTGGGATCTTGAAACACTTGCTTGAATTATTCAGCAAAGGTAGAGTTGCTGGCACAGCAGGGACTTTGGGCATCCCACACAGCAGTAGCCCAGGCTAGGGCTTTTCCAACAGCAGGGTGATGATATATGCTATCTTGGACCGGTCGGTGGGAAACGACGAGGGTTGCAGCTCGAAGGAGAGAGAACATTGGGTGAAAAACCCCTTACAAACACTCGGATCACCTGAGAACCGTTGGGGAGGCGGCAGACGAGGTTCAGCCAGGTGGTTAACTGCCACGGGCACTTGAATCTGATGAACTGGAGCAGAAGCGGTTGCAGGGGAAAGTTGATCAGAAATCTGCTTTATGGAAGTCATCATCTCCGACAGAAGTTAAGAATGTCCAGCCAGTAAGACCTCTTGCTGAACCAGAGCAGCTTCGTGACGTTGGACAGTCCCCTCGTGGTGGGACAGCATGGGAAAAAAATCCTGGGTACTGCCTACCTCTGGGTTCATTATAATGGCTCAGTGTTTCTGTCAGGACCCGGTGTGAGAAAGTCACTAATAAATCGGCAGAACCCAGAAGATGAGGCAGACACAGCAGTACTAGAGACGGTGGTTTAATCAAAGGAAAGATCTTCCGCCAAAAATATAAATCCACAACGTCCAAAACAAAAGCCAAGAGACAAAAATAGATATCTTCCAAAATACAAAGAAAATCCACAAAGTGGTAAGAACAGCAAGGGAAAAAACAAACCTCAAAAGACTAATCCAAAATAAACAAGAACAATACCAGAGAACCTCTGGAAACTCCAACAAGAGAAAAAGTTAACAGCAGGGCTGGGGCTGGGGCTGGGTGCTAACGTACAAACACTGAGCAAAGAACTGAGGAACACACAGAGTTTAAATACTAGCAAGGGAACGACATACAGGTGCAAACAATAATTAGAGCAAGGAAAAAACAAAAGGTTCAAAAAAGGTGCAATGGGGACATCTAGTGACCAAAAACCAGAACAGTCCTGGCCAAAACCTGACAAAACTTGAATTACAAACTGACCACAGTCCTTAAATTGCAGTCCTTCTCCAATCTATTTACAATGACATAATCCACAGATTTTTGGTACATTAGAAGTGGAGTTTATTGAGGGTGAAAAACCCAGAAGCGTTGCAGTTCTTGACACAAACCATTGCGCCTCGCACCTACTACCATACCCTGTTCAAAGGCACATATATATTTTGTCTTGTCCATTTACCCTCTGAATGGCACACGTACACAATCCATGTCTCAATTGTATCAAGGCTTAAAAACCCTTCTTTAACCTGTCTCCTCCCCTTCATCTACACTGATTGAAGTGGATTTAACAAGTGACATCAATAAGGGATCATAGCTTTCACCTGGATTCAACTGGTCAGGTCAGTCTGTGTCATGGAAAGAGCAGGTGTTCTTATTAATGTTTTGTACACTCAGTGTACATATTTGTATGTAAGTAACCAATATTTACAACAACCCTGTTGTGCATGGCCATTCGTTTCCTCTCAAAACATCTTGAGTAGTCTGACGGAGGCAAGATTATATTTTTTGTACAACTTCTATGGCACTCTACAAAGCACCCAGGACTCTAAAGTGTGACCAATTTGGTCGAATATGCGGCAAAACCTTTTGCAGTGTGACCAGGACTGTGCCATCATAGGGCATCGGTCAGAATGCAATGACGAGATGGAGAACATGGTACAATTCTATTTATTTCACACACAGCAAAGGCAAACACAGAGGGGGGATTTGATCCTGGATTCTGTTGACTTGTAAGGTCGGTAGGTAGGGTTAGGAAGGATGTGAGACAGAGGTTAGCTTGAATGATACTGTGGAACCGTGAAGGTTTCAACTTCTTGCCAAATTGTCCACATTGTTAGGTCTTCTACTTCACCCTGTAGCTGGAGGTATCAGGCAGCTGGTTGTAGGAGGAGGGTTCTCTCAAAAACATCATCAGGGATTGCATAGGTGTCAAGGGATCTTTCTCTGTTGTGTAGGGTTACCTTGACTAGTTTAAGGAGAACTCTGTTGTTGGTACCAGGTCTGTTGAGGTAAAGGGTCCGTACAGTTGAGTTGACCAGGCACCTGTTGTTACCCGGATGCTGGTTGACCTCACATAGGATCTGTAGGTGTCTCCCTTTGCAGGTTGAACAAGGTTTCTTTAGGTCAATTTGAAAAGCCTGGTGATTACGTGCACAGTGCAAAGCGCCAACAACGCCGTTACTCCTGTACCCAGCTCAGCCTTTAGCCCCTTGTCATGTTGGAATTGATCACATCTACTGGCGTGGTGGTCAGTGGAGCTTTAATAAGTACAGGTTGGGTAGTTTGTCATTGTTTGGAAATATGGTGGAGGGGGGTTACTGTCTGTGGCCTTCTGGGTCCCATGGAGGATGGTGGTTTCAACCCAGCTGGGATTTCGGGGCTCCCCCTGTGGAATCTGAGCAGCTGGGTAATGCTCCTTTCTTGGCAGACATCTTGCTATGGTCTGGAGCCAGGCAGAGAAGTCCCGAAGGTCATAAGTCATAGAGCTTGTGTGGTTTTTGCAGACTTACCTTTTGAAGAGAATATTGTTCTGTCGGCAGCTTTTCCTGCATGAGACCCACAGAGCAATTCAGCCTGACCTCTTCCATCCATTGTGTGTGTGGCCGATGTGAAATAGCTAACTAGTTAGCGGTGGTGCGTGCTAATAGTGTTTCAATCGGTGACGTCACTTGCTCTGAGACCTAGAAGTAGTTGTTCCCCTTGCTCTGCAAGGGCTGTGGCTTTTGTGGCGCGATGGGTAACGATGCTTCATGAGTGACTGTGAATGATGTGTGCAGAGGGTCCCTGGTTCGAGCCCAGGTTGGGGAGAGGAAAGGGACGGAAGCTATACTGTTACATTGATGCTGTTGACCTGGATCACTGGTTGCTGCGGAAAAGGAGGAGGTCAAAAGGGGAGTGAGTGTGGCCGATGTGAAATAGCTAGCTAGTTAGTGGTGGTGCGCACTAATAGTGTTTCAATCGGTGACTTCATTTGCCCTGAGACCTAGAAGTAGTTGTTCCCCTTGCTCTGCAAGGGCCGTGGTGCGATGGGTAACGATGCTTCGTGAGTGACTGTGGTTGATGTGTGCAGAGGGTCCCTGGTTCGAGCCCAGGTTGGGGTGAGGTGAGGAGAGGGACGGAAGCTATACTGTTACATGTGCATGAGGCCAACAAGGGACTGGACGCATAGCACGAAGCCATCAAGGGCATTACCATCTCCTGGCCTGATGGATGGCAGGTCCATGATGGCTTTTAGTTCCCTCATGGTCAGCTGCCGGGGTTGCCCATACCTCTGATCCAGAGCCGGTAGTGCCTAGCTAAAGGAGGAAAAGGAGCAAGGAGAGGGCTAGGCTTTTCACCATGTGCACCTTCAGGTGGTCAACCAGCATGTGGTACTTGTCAACCAGGATGTGGTACTTGTCAACCAGGATGTGGTACTTGTCAACCAGGATGTGGTACTTGTCAACCAGGATGTGGTACTTGTCAACCAGGATGTGGTACTTGTCAACCAGGATGTGATACTTGTCAACCAGGATGTGGTACTTGTCAACCAGGATGTGGTACTTGTCAACCAGGATGTGGTACTTGTCAACCAGGATGTGATACTTGTCAACCAGGATGTGGTACTTGTCAACCAGGATGTGGTACTTGTCAACCAGGATGTGGTACTTGTCAACCAGGATGTGGTACTTGTCAACCAGGATGTGGTACTTGTCAACCAGGATTTGGTACTCAGTTTCTAAATGGTCTTCATTTGTATGCTAATGCCATGATAATCAGTGGTTAGCTCCCAATTAACAAATACATATCAAAAAGAAAGGAGGACCAAGGCACTCTTCATATAATTAATTAAATGCAGCCGAAACGCGTCGGATTTTTAAAACCTTGTTTCTATTGAACATGCAATACAAATAAAGGCATTTCAATTAATGATATGAAGAGTGCCTTGGTCCTCCTTTCTTTTTGATGATCAATTTACCCCTTTTACCAAAGAGCACCTTCTATCTACTAACATTTACTATTGTGTACCTTAGTAGCACTTCCCTTCCTCCTCTTTCTACTAGTTAACATATAAATATGTTCTTGCTCTTAACCATCTCATCATATTGTAGTTTCACTTGTCTGCGAACTGTTTCCTGGAATAAGGTTTCCCGAAGTCTGTTCTGGGAACCCCCTGGGTGCACGTTTTGTTTTTTCCCCTAGCACTACAAAGCTGTTTCAAATAACAAACTCATCATCAAGCTTTGATTATTTAAATCAGCTGTTTAAAGCTAGGGGAAAACCACAATCTGCACCCAGGGGGAGCCCCAGGAAACCCTTGACCATGTGAGAAAACTAGATTGGGCAAGAGCAATAGTGTTTTTTATGTGCACTACCCCTTATGAAAAAAACACATACATTTCACGTGAACACGTTTTCTCGTGTGATAACATAAAACTACACATGGCAACATGTTAGCACATGTGAGAACATGATCTCATGTTAAATATCTGTAACAACATGGGGATGCAAAATCTCAACATGTGATAACATGAAACTACATGTGACAGCATGTGTTATAAATGTGACATGGGATTGCAAAATCTCAACATGTGATAACATGAATGTGATGCTGTATTTTTACAGCTAAATTAAGGTGGTAATGTGAAAGGACAGTACTTGGGACTCAACCTCACTTGGGATTTGAACTCACAACATCCTGGTTAATAGCTACCTGAAGTTCCTGCTGTGCCTCCAGGTCTACAGACATAAAGGAGATCTGCTATATATTTTTTTGCCAATAATACACTTCTGCGCATTGATTAAAGGTGCAGTAAAAATTAAGTAAATATATACAAAAACTTCAAGGTGTTATTTAAAAAAAAATTACAGTATGCTGCTGTATTCTGATTTGAATTACCATAAAACATTGTATTGTGACAACAATTAGGACTTACTTATTGTAAAGAATGCATTTCTGCACTTTGCTAAAAGCTGCCCAGAATCAAGTAAATAATTGTCCAATTATATCCAACAATGTAAAACTAGCAGTGCTCAAGGACATTTGACATTGGAGAGTAATCATGAATTATTTGGGGATTTGAACTTGCAACCTCTTGGTTGGGAGGGCATTCATGTTTCTGCAGTGCCACCAGGTTCATACTTATTGCTTGGACCATATATTAATATGACAGTGTTATCCATTTTATCACTTTATTCGTATATTTGATTAGTAAAATAGAGTTATAGTAATGAATAAAGTCCAGTTACATTTTGTTTTCACAAAATACAAATTAAAAAGATTATAATAATATAACCTACCAGGTCACAGGTGAAATGATTAGCAGTATTCCTAAACAAAGCACCATTGCATAAACAATTGTAAAGGATGAATTGCATAAAGAAATATTAATGGAAATATATTCATGGCAAGATATAAAAACAGTAATTTGTTAATTGTATTGGACACTATATTGTGCCCTGATACGCATGCCTGCGCCTTCAGGCATTAATCAACTTCGTCGTTGCTTCGTGTCCACAGTCAGCACAGAGCTTCGGGGCTTTGTGCGAACAAGCCTCACAAACAAATCGGTTGCACTGCACAACGTTTTCATGGGCCTTGATTCGTGTGCACCTGCCGCAGGTGTGGCATCATCTCTCTGAAGCAGCTGTGTGGCATGGTCTCTCTGGAAAAAGTCCACCCCATACCGATCAGACCAAAATGACTCCATGTCCATGCTCTTTCTGCCGTAAGCCCCGCAGACATACAAGAGTGCAATACATGCTTTGAGTTCATCCATAGACATGACCCACGTACTGTTTCCTTTTCTGTGCGCATGAGCAACACTACAAACTCTGATGTGCTCCAACAAAATTAGATTTGTCACATGTGCCGAATACAACAGGTGTAGAGCTTGCAGTGAAATGCTTACTTACAAGCCCTTAACCAATGATGCAGTTTTAAGAAAATGCCTAAAGAATTTTAAAAAAGTAAGAGTTTAGAAAATAGTCTGGGTAGCCATTTGATTAGCTGTTCAGGAGTCTTATGGCTTGGTGGTAGAAGCTGTTTAGAAACCTGCATGTCACAAACTGCTCACTATTTTCTACCCAAACTGTGCCACCCCTCCCAGACTCCTGTCTCACCGTCTCAGTTCACTCTGTTCTTTTTTCTCTCTGGTGAGGCTCAGGGATCAGAGACGGAAGCTTGAAGTCAACTTCAGAATCAGATGAAGACAGAAATGTTGATTTCAAGCGCAATACCTGATCCTCCACCCGACTCCAACTTATCTAAATTCTGCAGCATTTTGCAATGCTGGCAGTGCATCCATTCGTTTGGTTCAGCTTGCCATTCGTATCTGATTTCTCTCAGAGGGGAAATTATTTCCCATTTCCAGCCATTCATAACAAAATAATTTGACTGCCCACAATTCTTCATGATTACACTATTGTTCTAAATTCAATCATCCTCTTCACCCTCAGCATTCAGATTAATCAAATTTAATCCCCCTCATCATTCAGTTCTGTCATGACGTTGCCCTGCTGGGGTAGGTTTATGACCCCCCCATAAATACCTTTCCCCCTTTTTCTCTCCACTCTACAGAATGGACTCTTTGAAAGTTCTTTGTTAAGATAGAGAGAGAGTATGGTAACATCAAAAGTCTGGTGAAAATAACAATCTTTCTGTAATCCAACCAGTTGAAAGTGTCCATTGGCACTTAACGAGTATGATGTCAGATCAGTTGTCATCTGAGACATTATTACTGATGATAGGACAACATGAATTGAATCTTGGAAAGTATACACATTCTAGTTATCAGATTCACATGGAATCGTTGTGCAATTTAAATGTTTAAATATGAAACTATTTGTGAAAAGATTAAATATAAATTTAGCTTCTAAATGAGAGAATTGTTTCCATAAGTGAACTATGCTCACTCAGTGGCCCCGCCCAAGTGAACAGACATTGGTTGAGAACTATGAAACACACCTTCTCTACCCCACTACAAAATCACGTTCACGAAAGTCAACCGGTGTTCCCGATGACGTGAGGACTGATATCCATACGTTTAAAAGAGCTAATATCAACTACAACCTAACGAAATGAACTTTAGTTCCCGACGACGTGAGGACTGGTGTCCATACGTTCAAAAGGGCTAATTTCAACATGGAGGTGACAATCACCATGCTGGAAGGATACATTTCGACTACACCAGCCAGAATACAGCACGAGCTGAGTATGGTACTTTGGTATGAACTTTGAACTCTTATTCACTAAAGTGATACATCCCAGATGTTGAGTTATCAGCAGCAGCTGTGAACATACTTGGGCTAGGAAAGGACAGACAATCTCCTGAACGACAGGGTGCTATAATGTATCCGTTCTACTATACGACGACAGACTACAATGTATCTGTCCTACGACCAGAAATATTCTTCAAAGGACAAGGGCTATTTCTGCTGGACAACCCAGCCTTCCATCTTCGACCAATTTATCAAAGTGCAGCTCAGAGTAAATATATTTCTGGCATTTTCCTTTTCCGAATGGCCGGTTATGTAGAATGCATAGAATTTTGTATTTACGATAGCATAGCTTCATAAGGTCTGATAGAGACCCAATCCTTTTGTTCCTCTGTCTTCCCGCTCTTCCCATTCAAACCCAACCCTGTCTTTGTGTAGCCAGGCGTCATTTCAGTTTTGTCCGCTAGATACGCTTTTTATGACATCATTTGTAATCAATGTATGATCCATCCTTTGTTTAAAACCTGTTGGGGATGGGGGCGCTGTTTAGACTATTTATGCTAATTTGGCTAATTTTTTAAACGGCTTCCCACAAAATCCTTGATCGTACAATATGCATATTATTATTATTATTGGATAGAAAACAGTCTATAGTTTCTATAGGAGTTGAAATTTTGTCTCTAAGTGGAACAGAGCCCATTCTACAGCAATTTCCCTGACATGGAGTCAGATTTGAGAAATGTTGGCCACTCTTCTGAAGTCAGTTAAAAGGGCACTGTCGTTGCTATGACTATACGGACACTTCTTACGTCTTCCCCTGGATGCCTTTACGTGATGACGATTCCAACGGGGTCGATTGCGCGTTCACAGGCCCTACAAATGAAAAAACCCTGAAGCTAGTCATTCTTTGGGAGCTGCGTCATGAGCCTAGAGGACACCGGCGCGCACCTGTTCCAAGCGTTAGTTTAGCCTGTTATATTTCTCCGGTCATCTTTTCACTCGTTATAGGAGTTAAAAACATCATAAGGTAGTTAATTTAAAGCGTTTTATAGCAATTTATATCCGTTTAGTGCGATTTTGGGACATTTATTTTTGCAACGATGTGAAAAGTTGGGCACGCTTTTCAGTTCATCCCGAACGCAGTTGACATTTCCACATGGCAAGAGGACAGCTTTCCACCAAAAGACGATTTCTCCCAAGAAAGGATCCTTTGCCCAAGATACTGATGGAAGAACAGCTCAAGGTAGGACATTTTTATTATGATAAATCGTGTTTCTGTCGAAACATTTTAGTGGCTTAGGACGCCATGTTTTTTGACGTAGCTTCGCTTGGCGCAAACTGTATTGAAAAGTAAGGATAAATTAAAAAATGTAATAACGCAATTGTATTAAGAATTAAATTGTCTATCAATCCCTGTCCACCCTATATTTTTTAGTCACGTTTATGAGTATTTATGTATAAGAGTAGATCACTGTCTAAGTGGCGCAAGGACTTTTTCTTTACCAGCTTGTCTACATTTCACATTGTCTAACCATGATTTTGGTGGCTAAATATAAACATTTTCGATCAAACTGTATATGCATGTTGTAATGTGATGTTACAGGAGTGTCATCGGAAGAATTCTGAGAAGGTTAGTGAAAAAATTAATATCTTTTGGCGATGTTGACTTTTATCGCTCACTTTGGCTAGAATCAATGCTGGGCTGCTAATTGCTATGTGCTAAGCTAATATAACGATTTATTGTGTTTTCGCTGTAAGACACTTAGAAAATCTGAAATATTGTCTGTATTCACAGGATCTGTGTCTTTCGATTCGTGTATGCTGTGTATTTTTACGAAATGTTTGATGATTAGTAGTTAGGTAAACACGTTGCTCATTGTAATTATTCTAGTCCATTTGTGATGGTGGGTGCAATTGTAAACTATGCCATCTACCTGAAATATGCACTTTTTTCTAACAAAACCTATCCCATACCATAAATATGTTATCAGACTGTCATCTAATGAGTTTTTTTGTTGGTTAGGGGCTATAAATATCTTAGTTTAGCCGAATTGGTGATGGCTACTGGTGTTGGTGGACAAATAAAAGATGGTGGATTATGCTAATGTGTTTTTAGGTAATAGATGTACATCTTTACATATTGTGTCTTCCCTGTAAAACATTTTAAAAATCGGAAATGTTGACTGGATTCACAAGATCTGTGTCTTTCATTAGCTGTATTGGACTTTAATGTGTGAAAGTTAAATATTTAAAAAAAATATTTTTTTTGAATTTCGCGGCACTGGTTTTTCAGTGGGGGTGGGGGGGGGTGTGCCGCTAGCGCCACGCTGATCCTAGACAGGATATGTAATTCTGTGTGATTATTTAGTAAATCAATGATTAAAACAAATTTTGTATTGCTGATTCAACTTGTTAGCCAGGGTTCGTGAAGATAACCAAGAATGTTACAACGCTCAGGTGAGACTGATAGAAGGTAAAGAATAATTCATGACTGACTGCTATTGACATAAAATATTACCATTATTATTATTCGGAAGACAAGAGATCTATAAATATTCTTCCATGGTGCCCACGATTTCCAAGTTAATTACATTTACATGATTAGTTTATAACTTCTATGTGACAGGAGGCAGCATTTTCACTTTTGGATGAATAGCATGCCCATAGTGAACTGCCTCCTACTCTGTCCCAGATGCTAATATATGCATATTATTATTACTATTGGATAGAAAACACTCTGAAGTTTCTAAAACTGTTTGAATGATGTCTGTGAGTATAACATAACTCATATGGCAGGCAAAAACCTGAGAAAATTCCAAACAGGAAGTGAGAATTCTGAGGCTGGTCGATGTTCAACACATCGCCTATTCAAATCCCTGTAAGATATGGATCTGTTTGCACTTCCTACGCTTTCCACTAGATGTCAACAGTCTGAAGAACATTTAATGAAGCCTCTACTGTGATGTTGAGCTGGATGGGAGGTGTTTTAGTCATTGGTCTGGCAGAATGCTAGTTCCTGGTCATGCGCATTCCACATGATATCGTCTTGCTTTCCATTACTTCTAGATACATGAAGGAATTCTCCGGTTGGAACTTTATTGGATAGTTATGATAACAACATCCTGAAGATTGATTCTCTACTTAGTTTGACCAGTTTATTCAACCTGTAATATAACTTTTTGAAGTTTTCGTCCGAGTTCACCTGCATCTGCGCGAGCGTTTGGGCATGTGCACTAAACGGGCTAGCAAAAGTAGCTACTTGGACATAAGTAATGGACATTATCGAACAAAACAACAATTTATTGTGGAACTAGGATTCCGGGGAGTGCATTCTGATGAAGATCATCAAAGGTAAGGGAATATTTATGATGTAATTTCGTATTTCTGTTGACTCCAACATGGCGGAGAAATGTTATATCTGAGCGCCGTCTCAGATTATTGCATGGTGTGCTTTTTCCGTAAAGTTTTTTTGAAATCTGACACAGCGGTTGCATTAAGAACAAGTGTATCTATAATTCTATGTAAAACATGTATCTTTCATCAAAGTGTATGATGAGTATTCCTGTTGTTAGATGTGGCTCTCTGCAATTTCTCCGGATATTTTGGAGGCATTTCTGAACATGGTGCCAATGTAAACTAATGTTTTTGGATATAAATATGCACATTATCGAACAAAACATACATGTATTGTGTAACATGATGTCCTATGAGTGTCATTTGATTAAGAGGATCAAAGGTTAGTGATTAATTTTATCTCTATTTCTGATTTTTGTGACTCGTATCTTTGGCTGGAAATCTTATCTTTGGCTGTGTTTTTCTGTGGCTATGTACTGATCTAACATAATCGTTTGGTGTGCTTTCGCCGTAAATCCTTTTTGAAATCAGACATGTTGGCTGGATTCACAACATGTGTAGCTTTAATTTGGTGTCTTTCTTGTGTGATTTCATGAAAGATTGATTTTTATAGTAATATATTTGAATTTGGCGCGCTGCATTTTTTCTGTCTTTTGGCCAAGTGTGACGTTAGCGTCCCACATAACCCAGAGAAGTTAATCAGGTAATATTAATTGGATAATTGATTTGATAAAATAGCATGTCATATATCAAGACGCTACAGTTCATTGAAGTCACATGGACTATTATTAGCTTGTATCTGGTTTCTATCGCCCATTAAGTTACTAGTTTTTGCTTAGTAGCCAGAGCAATGCTGCCGTGTGAGTGGTCATATACCGAATGCATAGACAGCATGGATATTCTTGGAAAAAGTGACATTTGTAAATATAATTGCACCTCTTGGGTTTTGAGAGTTATTTGACAAAGGTAAGAGTGATAGAAACTGCAGAATATGCTATTTCTGATATTATATAGAAATCAAAATATTTTACCTGCATGTGACTCTGAAGGAGGATTTGATAAAGTGATGCTGCTTTCCCTGCATCTGTCAATGACAAGATACTCCCATGCCTTCATGTATTATTTGACAACTGATACGCCTAATATTGCCACTCATCAGATTATTGTCAATTTAGTCGTGTCTATAGGCTAACTCTTATGTGTGAAATTAGTTTCAGTATAGTTAACGTTTCTATGGGCTGGCTGTGCAGGCTGATTGTCATCATTTCTTTCCCTTTCATCAACTTAGTAGAGTCAAGGATATGGTTTATACTATTCTAAAGGCTTCCTGCAACATGTAGCATGTTTTCGTTTCCCTTACAATACATTAGAAAAGTAATGGAGAGTAAATTAAACAGTCCCATAACAGCTTCTTTTTGCAAAGACTCAAAAGATAATGGTATCAACCCACAAGGCACGCAGTCAAACGATTTGCTGCTGATAAATAGGCATAACACAAACTCATCATTACACTATTGTCTCTCTAAATGAAATCAACCTCATCACCCTCCTTATCATTCAGTTAGGCCTCATTTAAATTCAACTGTGAAGTAAGGTGCACAATTATCGCCCGTTCGTCTATTCATTCAGTGAGGAGAGAGAGAGACGCATTAGCGCCTGGCTGGTTATCAACATTATTTGTTGTTACAAAATCAAACGTCAGTGGCAGTTGGCCTGTGGCGATTGCAGGATTAAATCAAAAACAAAACATTATTAATGAAAGCACTCTATTTTATTTGGTTTTTGAAAACAAATTTGTTTACAAGCATGACAGCTGTACTTTTAGTTTATGATCTACTCAGCTTGTTGGCCATTAGAGTTCAAAGCGCGTGAATTCATCCAACTGGTGTTTATGATTTCACAACTGGTAAATTTCCATCTCCCAAATGGTTCCCGAAACAGCATTAAATGGAATATATTGGGTAGAAAACATTATACTAGATTATCTGAACATTTACCCTAAAAGATACCGACCAGTACCACGTGAGTTCCTCTGAGGGTGCCTTATGTGTACCTTTGAACTTTTTGTACACCATGGAACAATACCATACCGTAACTCAGATACACCTCTGACACTGCCAAAAGACAAGCTATGCTGTCGCGTTTTTACGCTTGATCTGATTGAATGTAGGCCTTAATGTCATGTGTCCCTGAGCACTGCTACTTTCTCATGGTGTTGTCAGATAATCTCACAATTATTGACTTGATTTCAGGCAAGTTTTAGCAACGTGCAGAAATGTACACTGAGTACACAAAACATTAAGGACGCCTGCTCTTTCCATGACATAGACTGACCAGGTGAATCCAGATGAAAGCTATGATCCCTTATAGATGTCACTTGTTAAACCCACTTCAATCAGTGCAGATGAAGGGGAGGAGACAGGTTAAAGAAGGAGTTTTAAGACTAGACAATCGAGACATGGATTGTGTATGTGTGCCATTCATAGGGTGAATGGGCAAGACAAAATATTTAATTGCCTTTGAATGGGGTATGGTAGTAGGTGCCAGGCGCACCGGTTTGTGTCAAGCACTGCGATGCTGCGGGGTTTTTCACCCTCAACAGTTTCCAGTATGTATCAAGAATGGTCCACCACCCAAAAGATATCCAACCAAACTGACACAACTACGGGAAGCAATGGAGTCAACATGGGCAGCATCCATGTGGAACTTTCCACACCTTGTATCCGATAAGTTGAAATGCAATTGCAAGTGAGTTATGCCAAGTTAATTTGCAGGACAGGCCAAAAAAGTAGCCTACCCAAGCACATGGCGATTGACAGTAAATATATAGTAAAACAGTAATACAGTATTCTATTACTGTTGAAATATACAGTAATATGAGAAAAAAATTACTAAACTAACAGCATGGCTAACAGTGTAGTTTCATTTTATCATATGTTGAACCACATGTGAAAACGTGTTTTTGGAGCACTTCACGTGAAATTTCACATGACGTTTTTTTTAAACACTTTACATGTGATATTTCTCCCCAAAAAATACATTTCATATGTTGTTGATATTCAGCTAATGATTGACTCCAACTGGGATTTGAACTCACAACCTCTGGATTTGAGGTATACAGACCTTTCTGCTATGCCACATACCCAAACACAGTCAATACAATACAATATCTCTGCACTTAAAGTAGCAAAAGTGTTGCATCTAGACTGCTATTTTAGTTATCAGTTAATCCGACTATTCTGTCATCATTGATTTAATTTACTGGATTCAGTAATTTGACGTTTTTCTGTATAGTTGTCTAATGTTGGTGGGGCATATTATTCTGTTTTAATGTTACTCGACACTATGACAAATATAATCGTTTTTCTTGACTGCATTTTTAACAAAGCTGAGGTGTACTTTGAAGTCCAAAGTGTACGAAAACAGTTGAAATGAGTTATTGACACAGACATGGTGGAGTAGCAAGATGATCGGAAGGAAGTGAACCAAGAGGTTGTGAGTTAAAATCCCAGGTAAGAACATATTGAATAATAATTACTGTATAAACATACACAATATAGTAATGTATGTCAAAAACACTATATATAGAAAGTATGTGGACACCCCTTCAAATGAGTGGATATGACTTTTCCAGCCACACCTGTTGCTGACAGGTGTATAAAATCGAGCACACAGTCATGCAATCTCCATAGACAAACATTGGCAGTTTAATGGCATTACTGAGGAGATCAGTGATTTTCAAATTGGCACCGTCATAGGATGCCACCATTCCAACAAGTAAGTTCGTAAAATTTCTGCCAGCTCGAGCTGCCCCAGTCATCTGTAAGTGTTATTGTGAAGTGGAAACGTCATGGAGCAACAACGGCTCAGCCTCGTAGTGGTAGGCCACACGAGCTCACAGAATGGACTGCTGAGTGCTGAAGCGCATAGAGCGTAAACATTTTGGTTGCAACACTCACTACTGAGTTCCAAACTGCCTCTGGAAGCAACGTCAGCACAAAAACTGCTCATTGGTAGCTTCATGAAATTGCCAATGCCAAACGTCGGCTGGAGTGGTGTAAAGCTCGCCGCCAATGGACTCTTAAGCAGTGGAAACTCGCAGTCTTGCAGTCTGATGGGTCGAATTGGGTTTTGGCGGATGCCAGGAGAACGCTACCTGCCGCAATGCCTAGTGCCAACTGTACAGTTTGGTAGAGGAGGAATAACGGTCTGGGGGCTGTTTTTCATGGTTCGGGCTAGGCCCCTTAATACCAGTGAAGGGAACTCTTAACGCTACAGCATACAATGACATTCTAGATGATTCTGTGCTTCCAATTCTTTAGCATTATTATAATTTCTTATTTTATCATTTTCTTTTTTATTTATCTAGGCAAGTCAGCTAAGAACAAATGATTATTTACAATGAACCCTAACCCGGATGACGCTGGGCCAATTGTGCGCCGCCCTATGGGACTCCCAATTACGGCCGGTTGTGATACAGCCTGGAATCCAACCAGGGTCTTTTGTGACACCTCTAGCACTGAGATGTAGTGCCTTAGACCGCTGCGCCACTCGGAAGGTCATTTCCTGTTTCAGCATGACAATGACCCCATGCACATGGCGAGGTCCATACAGAAATGGTTTGTTGAGATTGGTGTGGAAGAACTTGACTGGCCTGCACAATGCCTTTACCTACATAAGCCTTACCTCAACCACATCAAACACCTTAGGGATGAATTGCAATGCCAATGCCTAATCGCCCAACATCAGTGCCCGACCTCACTAATGCTCTTGTGGCTGAATGTCACGCCCTGATCTGTTTCACCTGTCCTTGTACATGTCTCCACCCCCCACCAGGTGTTGCCCATCTTCCCCATTATCCCCTGGGTACTTATACCTGTGTTATCTGTTTGTCTGTTACCAGTTCGTTTTGTTCGTAGAACCTACCAGCATTTTGTTTCCCTGCTCCCGCCTGTTTCTTGCGCCTGATTTCTAGTTTCCCGGTTCTGACCGTTCTGCCTGCCCTGACCCTGAGCCTGCCTTTCGTTGTGTACCTTAGCCTCACTACTCTGGATTACCGACCTCTGACTGACCTGACCCTGAGCCCACCTGCTGTCCTGTACCTTAGCCTCACTACTCTGGATTACCGACCTCTGCCTGACCTGACCCTGAGCCCACCTGCTGTCCTGTACCTTAGCCTCACTACTCTGGATTACCGACCTCTGCCTGACCTGACCCTGAGCCCACCTGCTGTCCTGTACCTTAGCCTCACTACTCTGGATTACCGACCTCTGCCTGACCTGACCCTGAGCCCGCCTGCTGTCCTGTACCTTAGCCTCACTACTCTGGATTACCGACCTCTGCCTGACCTGACCCTGAGCCCGCCTGCTGTCCTGTATCTTACACCCTCTCTGGATTATTGACTCCTGCCTGCCTTGACCGGTTGTTTGCCTGCCTCTGTTCAAGGAAAAAACGTTTGTTTCTTCGACACTGTCTGCACCTGGGTCATACCTTAAAACGTGATACTGAATGGAAGTCCCCGCAGCAATGTTCCAGCATCTAGTGGAAAACTTTTCCAGAAGAGTAGAGGCTGTTATAGCAGCAAAGGGGGGACTCCATATTAATACCCATGATATTGGAATGAGTTGTTTGACGAGCAGGTGGCACATACTTTTTGTCATGTAGTGTGTGTTAAAAGCACTGTGTGTGAATCATAATGACTCATTATGTTGCAGGGCATAACCTGTGAAGCCTCATGTAAAAATTTGAATCCACATGTGAATGGCTATGCGATCATGTGAAAATCCATGTGGAACTTCACGTGAAATATCACATGAATTCTTACAAAAGACATATGGTTTCACATGATTTTACATGTACAAAACTTGGAAATGTCACATTTGAAATCACGTGATTTTCCACATGTGAAATCGTGTTTTTTCCATAAGGGACGCCATCATGCACAGCCTTTTATACGCAACAAAGTCAGTCTGATGGAAACACCTCTGGTGGGGAAATGCACATACTTTTATGCAGATTTTATAATATTCACATGAATCTGTTCACAAATTGGATGGAAACCTAGCTGTGTCTGTGTCACTCTCACACATAGTGCTGCTAAATGCAACACTTGAAAAGGAAACTACGCCCCTCACCCTGACCACAGATTTTAACGTCTTCTTATTCTTGGGGTTGGCGCCCCCCCCCTTGGTTTGTGCTGTGGGGGAGATCTTTGTGGGCTATACTCGGCCTTGTCTCAGGATTGTAAGTTGGTGGTTGAAGATATCCCTCTTGTGGTGCGGGGGCTGTGCTTTGGCAAAGTGGGTGGGGTTATATCCTTCCTGTTTGGCCCTGTCCGGGGGTATCATCGGATGGGGCCACAGTGTCTCCTGACCCCTCCTGTCTCAGCCTCCAGTATTTATGCTGTAGTAGTTTGTGTCGGGGGGCTAGGGTCAGTTGGTTATATCTGGAGTACTTCTCCTGTCTTATCCAGTGTCCTGTGTGAATTTAAGTATGCTCTCTATAATTCTCTCCTTCTCTCTTTCTTTCTCTCTCTCGGAGGACCTGAGCCCTAGGACCATGCGTCAGGACTACCGGGCATGATGACTCCTTGCTGTCCCCAGTCCACCTGGCCTTGCTGCTGTTCCAGTTTCAACTGTTCTACCTGCGGTTATGGAACCCTGACCTGTCCATCGGACGTGCTACCTGTCCCAGACCTGCTGTTTTCAACTCTTAATGATCGGCTATGAAAAGCCAACTGACATTTATTCCTGATTATTATTTGACCATGCTGGTCATTTATGAACATTTTGAACATCTTGGCCATGTTCTGTTATAATCTCCACCCGGCACAGCCAGAAGAGGACTGGCCACCCCTCATAGCCTGGTTCCTCTCTAGGTTTCTTCCTAGGTTTTGGCCTTTCTAGGGAGTTTTTCCTAGCCACCGTGCTTCTACACCTGCATTGCTTGCTGTTTGGGGTTTTAGGCGGGGTTTCTGTACAGCGCTTCGAGATATTAGCTGATGTACGAAGGGCTATATAAAATAAACTTGATTTGATTTTATTCAATAAATGTTTGGAAACCCCTGTAGTAACCAGTTTAGACACAACTGTTTAGACATTGTCTTTGCCAATCTTTACAATTTAGAGACAGTCTTTCAACCATTTTGAGATTGACAGGTAGAGCTAGTATAAGCAATCTAATGTCTATGGTGAGGCCAGTTAGGAGATTGTTTATCAATACCTCTTTCTCATGTGCTTTGCAATCATGAGATCAATGTTATATCAAATAAGATTGTGGTGCAAAACAGCCCAGATCTGTGCAAAAAATATTGTTAATCTAGTTAAAATCTGGCATTGTTATTAAATGTTAATTTTTTTGTTGCAATGTGCCTCCTTAGAAGGTCGTTATTGAACTATGAACACTACAAACTTTGGACCACAAAGAAATACCCCAGTGAGTCATAATACAGTGTTTTCAGAAACTATCCAGACCCTTTCCCTTTTTCCACATTTTGTTACGTTACAGCCTTATTATGAAATTGACGAAACACATTTTTTTCTCATCAATCTACACACAATAACCCATAATGACAAAGCAGGTTTTTCGACATTTTTGCAAATGTATTACAAATATAAAACTGATATTCCTTATTAACATAAGTAGTATTCAAGCCGTTTGCTATGAGACTCGAAATTGAGCTCAGATGCATCCTGTTTCCATTGATAATCCTTGAGATGTTTCTACAACTTGATTGGAGTCCACCTGTGGTAAATTCAATCGATTGGACATGATTTGGAAAGGTACACACCTGTCTATTTAAGGTCCCATAGTTGAAGGTGCATGTCAGATTAAAAACCATGCCATGAGGTCAAAGGAATTGTCCGTAGAGTTCCGAGACAGGATTGTGTCGAGGCAAAGATCTGGGGAAGGGTACCAAACAATTTCTGCAGCATTGAAGGTCCACAAGAACACACTGGCCTCCATCATTCTTAAGAGGGAGAAGTTTGGAACCACCAAGACTCTTCCTAGAGCTAGCCAACCGGCAAACTGAGCAATGGGGGGGGAAAGGCCTTGGTCAGGGAGGGGACCAAGAACCTGGTGTTCATTCTGACAGAGCTCAAACGTTTCTTTGTGTAGATGGGAGAACCTTGCAAAAGGACAACCATCTCTGCAGCACTCCACAAATCAGGCCTTTCTGGTAGAGAGGCACACCATTCTCTGAATGCAAAGCGTCACGTCTGGAAGAAAACTGGTACTATCCATGGTGAAGCATGGTGGTAGCAGCATCATGCTGTGTGGATGTTTGGCAGGGACTGGGAGACTAGTCAGGATTGAGGGAAAGATGAATGGAGCAAAGTACAGAGAGATCCTTGATGAACACCTGCTCCAGAGCGCTCAGGACCTCAGACTGGGGTGAAGGTTCCCCTTCCAACAGGACAATGACCCTAAGCACACAGCCAAGACAACACAGGAGTGGCTTTGAGACAAGTCTTTGAATGTCCTTAAGTGGCCCAGCCAGCGCCCGGACTTGAACACGATTTGAACATCTCTGGAGAGAGCTGAAAATAGCTGTGCAGCAAGACTCCCTGTCTAACCTGACAGAGCTTGAGAGGATCTGCAGAGAAGAATGGGAGAAACTCCCCAAATATAGGTGTGCCAAACTTGTAGCGTAATACCCAAGAAAACTCAAGTCTGTAATTGCTGCCAAAGGTGTTTCAACAAAGTACTGAGTAAAGGGTCTAAATACTTATGTAAATGTTATATTAAAAATATATATATATTTTTTTGCTGAAATGTCAACCCAAAAAATCCTTTGTCATTATAGGGTATTGTGTGTAGATTGATCAGGGGAACAAAAACTATTGAATCCGTTTTAGAATAAGGCTGTAACATAACAAAATGTGGAAAAAGTCAAGGGGTCTGAATACTTTCCGAACGTTCTCGAAATGGGGTGACTTAATTCGAGAAACACACAATTGAAGAAGGTGAGAGTAATGCTATGAGTAATGCTACAGTCCCTAATTTTCTTTTTTTTCGAGTCACTAAATTTTTACAGAGATCATTGAACGATGCCAGCCTGTATCTCTCACACTTCTAAATTGAATATTCTTTGGTTTCTACTCATCCTAGCAGGTAACCTATATACATTTATTTTAAGTGATTGAACGGGATCTTAAGGACAAAAAATGTCTAACAATTTGTATGAATTAGATTGATATATCAATTGGATTTGTAAACGATATTATGAATTGAGAAACATTTACAGATTCAGGAACCAGTTTGGATCGTGAGCACTACTTAAAAAAAATACTGGCTGATATTATACAAAACAGACAGATTTACTAAATAAGGACAGATTTACTTAATGGTGCACCTGTATTTTCCAATGGGATTAAGCATTGAGGACAGAAGAAAAAGTTAAAATAACAATTGTAAAAGTAAATTGTAAATGAACACAGTTTCATGATTTAGCCTGGTTTGTTTTTTGTGTTTTTTCCCTCTGAAAAAACAGATGCAACCTCTTCCTCTCTTTAGATACCTGGGCTGAAGACCCTCCAAAAGACCAGTATGGGTTGAAGGGAGGTTCAGTGTGTTTGACTGTAGCAGAACAACCTGAGGAACTTAAAGGACTTAGATGGAAGGTCATTAGTACTGTAATAGTTGATGATAAAGAGATCTCTCCTAAATTCAAGGAGAAGGTGGATTATAACCCAGTGAACCACACTCTGTGCATTAAGAATCTGACGGACACAGACAGTGGAATTTACATTGCAAATGCACAGAAAAAAGATTGGACAGATTCAACGTCTTCATACAGGCTTAAGGTGTTGGGTGAGTTTTGTGATTTGTTGTGTTTTGGTAGTCTGCTATGTGTTTCTGCTTTGCTTGAAATAGCTAATCTCCTTTATTGTCTTCACCAGTCATACATGTAAAATGTATCTTTCTGAACTGTGTTGGTTGTTGTAGAAGCTGTTCCCATTCCAGCCATGCAGGTGACCTACTCCAACTCAAGTTTAGGACTTTGTAACATCACAGTGAATTGTTCAGGCTGGAAGTTTTCTGTCTGTGACGGAGGTCAGTGCACACTGTACCAGGATTCTCTGTCAGTCTCTGAGGTCAACATCACCGTCTCCAGTGGTAATGGATTCATCCAGTGTATCGTTAACAATCATGTCAGTGCAGAGACCAAATCACAACGCATGGAGGACATATGTAAGTCTAATTTACTTCTACCTTCTGTTCATACCTTCTATCCATCTATCATTATACAAATCTATTTATATATCAACAAGGTTTTAACGTCATAGTTATTATTATTGTTCCCCAGCAAAATGTTGATTAGCTGTGTGTGTGTGTGTGTGTGTGTGTGTGTGTGTGTGTGTGTGTGTGTGTGTGTGTGTGTGTGTGTGTGTGTGTGTGTGTGTGTGTGTGTGTGTGTGTGTGTGTGTGTGTGTTTGTGTGTGTGTGTGTGTGTGTGTGTGTCATCTCAGGTATTGATCAGAAGAAGGCGATAGCTGCAGCATCACCAGTTGGCACCATTGTGGGTGGTGTTAGTGGTGGATTGTTCTTCATTGTGTTAGTTGGTGTAGGATGGATCATGTCAACCAGAAGACGGTGTAAATAAGAACTGACAATGCAGGTGCTTTCAATTCATGTAAAAACGAAATAAAATCACCAAAATGTGAGATACAAGGTTTTTCTAGGATGCTGGAGCTTCGTTTTTATAACATTTTAAAGAATGACTATTTGAATGTTTTTACAGTATGTCTCATCTCCTAACATGTCAACCCAGTGAGCGCTCCACCAGGGGAGAGGCTGAACCACAGAACACAGTGGGTCCTGAGGTAACATCAATCTACGACCCTGCAGGGAGTCCAGGAGCAGCAGTACCAGCAGCAGCAGCAGGAGGAGAAGAGGGACACCCAGGGGACAAAGAGTACACTTCACCAGAACAGAGGAAAGAACCACAGTTCCCCCAACAGGCATAGGCATTTTACAGCACTGTGCAGCGATCAGCGGTACAAGATCGCCATCAAGTGGACAAAGTGTGCGCTGCACCAGAAGAGATGCCAGGACCACAGAGCCCTTCTGAGGCCGAGCCTATATCAGTCTTCTACAGTCTTCTACAGCACCGTACAGAAACCAGCTGCAGCACAGCGCCACTCAAAGCGTGGAATAACTTCAACAAACCAGACAGTGTATTGCACAATAGGAGATACATCCGTCTCAGAAACCCCCTGATGTTACATGTCTGTAGCTGGCAGCCTCCATGTACTTACCACAGCAAAATTCTTTGTTTTGCTAAGTTCTGAGTATTTTACATTGCTCTCTGTTAATATTTTGCTGTA
This sequence comes from Salvelinus fontinalis, assembly GCF_029448725.1. NCBI lineage: Eukaryota > Metazoa > Chordata > Actinopteri > Salmoniformes > Salmonidae > Salvelinus > Salvelinus fontinalis. The sequence continues at coordinate 19,810,317 of NC_074700.1, read as the reverse complement.
TGTTCATTAGCACAGTATACATGATCCCAATTTTAGCTTCAAGATGCTGGCAATTTGAAAAAGTAGATTGTGCTGATTTATTGGCACATTAAGCCATGTCATTTAAAAACTCAGTGGATATTGCTAAAACAATGACGTCATATCTGAATTCTGCCATCTTTATGCATCTTCTCCATTACCTGCACGGTGCATTTCCATTCAACTGACTTGAGACGTAATCAGAAAAAAACATTTTTATTTTAGTTCCTGAATTGGACCCAATCAATCAATCATTCAATGAACCTTTCCAGCAACCATCCAACCAATCAGTCATCTGAGTATATTACTTTCTTTCTATAATATATTTTTATATATATACTGTATGTCTAACTATTAATGAGATGGAATATTTACAAATATAACTAAGTTATCCATCTATCCCTTTCAGTATGTTCTGTCACATCCAGCTGCTTGTGTGGATGAATTACTGAAGTAAGACAGTCAATTACAGCTAAAAGCAGAAGGATTTGGGAATAATGTCAACAAACCAGACACAGTGTACTTCACAATATGAGATAAACTACCCTACTAAACTCCCCCTCCATCCCTCTCAGAGACCCACTGATGTTACATTGATTAAGATTTGACCCATAGACTCAGATACTGAACCGCAAACACAGAGAGAAAAGGTTTGTGTCTAATTACATCTAGCATTGTACATACTTTACATATAAATGTATACAAAACAGCTGAATTTACAATTTAAATCCAATTGTTATAAACCATCTCCAACAAACTAGATAGTTACATTTTCCTGAATAGAAGCTTGATATGACAGGCTAAACCATGCAGGCTAAACCATACAGGCTAAACCATGCAGGCTAAACCATACAAGCTAAACCATGCAGGCTAAACCATACAAGCTAAACCATACAGGCTAAACCATACAAGCTAAACCATACAGGCTAAACCATACAGGCTAAACCATACAGGCTAAACCATACAAGCTAAACCAAACAAGCTAAACCATGCAGGCTAAACCATACAAGCTAAACCATACAGACTAAACCATACAAGCTAAACCATACAAGCTAAACCATGCAGGCTAAACCATACAAGCTAAACCAAAAAAGCTAAACCATGCAGGCTAAACCATACAAGCTAAACCATACAGACTAAACCATACAAGCTAAACCATACAGGCTAAACCATACAGGCTAAACCATACAGGCTAAACCATGCAGGCTAAACCATGCAGGCTAAACCATACAAGCTAAACCATACAAGCTAAACCATGCAGGCTAAACCATACAAGCTAAACCATACAGGCTAAACCATACAGGCTAAACCATGCAGGCTAAAATATACAAGCTAAACCATGCAAGCTAAACCATACAGGCTAAACCATACAAGCTAAACCATGCAAGCTAAACCATACAGGCTAAACCATACAAGCTAAACCATGCAAGCTAAACCATACAGGCTAAACCATACAGGCTAAACCATGCAAGCTAAACCATACATGTTAAACTATACAGGCTAAACCATACAGGCTAAACCATACAGGCTAAACCATGCAAGCTAAACCATGCAGGCTAAACCATACAGGCTAAACCATGCAGGCTAAACCATACAAGCTAAACCATGCAGGCTAAACCATACAAGCTAAACCATACAGGCTAAACCATGCAGGCTAAACCATACAGGCTAAACCATACAGGCTAAACCATGCAGGCTAAACCATACAGGGTAAACCATACAGGCTAAACCATGCAGGCTAAACCATGCAGGCTAAACCATACAGGGTAAACCATACAGGGTAAACCATACAGGCTAAACCATGCAGGCTAAACCATACAGGCTAAACCATGCAGGCTAAATCATGCAGGCTAAACCATACAGGCTAAACCATGCAGGCTAAACCATACAGGCTAAACCATACAGGCTAAACCATGCAGGGTAAACCATACAGGGTAAACCATACAGGCTAAACATGCAGGCTAAACCATGCAGGCTAAACCATGCAGGCTAAACCATGCAGGCTAAACCATACAGGCTAAACCATGCAGGCTAAACCATGCAGGCTAAACCATACAGGCTAAACCATACAGGCTAAACCATGCAGGCTAAACCATACAAGCTAAACCATGCAGGCTAAACAATACAAGCTAAACCATACAGGCTAAACCATACAGGCTAAACCATGCAGGCTAAAATATACAAGCTAAACCATGCAAGCTAAACCATACAGGCTAAACCATACAAGCTAAACCATGCAAGCTAAACCATACAGGCTAAACCATACAAGCTAAACCATGCAAGCTAAACCATACAGGCTAAACCATACAGGCTAAACCATGCAAGCTAAACCATACATGTTAAACTATACAGGCTAAACCATACAGGCTAAACCATACAGGCTAAACCATGCAAGCTAAACCATGCAGGCTAAACCATGCAGGCTAAACCATACAAGCTAAACCATGCAGGCTAAACCATACAAGCTAAACCATACAGGCTAAACCATGCAGGCTAAACCATACAGGCTAAACCATACAGGCTAAACCATGCAGGCTAAACCATACAGGGTAAACCATACAGGCTAAACCATGCAGGCTAAACCATGCAGGCTAAACCATACAGGGTAAACCATACAGGCTAAACCATGCAGGCTAAACCATACAGGCTAAACCATGCAGGCTAAACCATGCAGGCTAAACCATACAGGCTAAACCATGCAGGCTAAACCATACAGGCTAAACCATACAGGCTAAACCATGCAGGCTAAACCATACAGGCTAAACCATGCAGGCTAAACCATGCAGGCTAAACCATACAGGGTAAACCATACAGGCTAAACCATGCAGGCTAAACCATGCAGGCTAAACCATGCAGGCTAAACCATACAGGGTAAACCATACAGGGTAAACCATACAGGCTAAACCATGCAGGCTAAACCATACAGGCTAAACCATACAGGCTAAACCATGCAGGCTAAACCATGCAGGCTAAACCATACAGGCTAAACCATGCAGGCTAAACCATACAGGCTAAACCATACAGGCTAAACCATGCAGGCTAAACCATACAGGCTAAACCATACAGGGTAAACCATACAGGCTACACCATGCAGGCTAAACCATACAGGCTCAACCATACAGGCTAAACCATACAGGTTAAACCATACAGGCTAAACCATGCAGGCTAAACCATACAGGCTAAACCATGCAGGGTAAACCATACAGGGTAAACCATACAGGCTAAACATGCAGGCTAAACCATGCAGGCTAAACCATGCAGGCTATACCATGCAGGCTAAACCATACAGGCTAAACCATGCAGGCTAAACCATGCAGGCTAAACCATACAGGCTAAACCATACAGGCTAAACCATGCAGGCTAAACCATACACTTTAAAAAAATGCAGGCTAAACCATGCAGGCTAAACCATCCCATTGTGCAACAAACTTGTTACATTTTACTGAATAGAAGGTTGATATGACAGGCTAAATCAACAATAGCAATGCAAGGGCCTTGGTCAGGGAGGTCCCCAAGAACCCGATGGTCACTCTGACAGAGCTCCAAAGTTCCTCTGTGGAGATGAGAGAACCTTCCAGAAGGTCAACCATCTCTGCAGCACTCCATCAATCAGGCCTTTATGGTAGAAAGACCAAATGTTTTTTTTTCTATTTCAACTTACTTGAGAATGATTTAATAAAAGTGCAAGGGTGCCAATATATCTGGCAGCAACTGACCTATGTATACAATGTTTTGCTTTTGAGTGTTCAGCTGAGTTACATTTACATTTACATTTAAGTCATTTAGTAGACGCTCTTATCCAGAGCGACTTACAAATTGGTGCATTCATCTTATGACATCCAGTGGAACAGCCACTTTACAATAGTGCATCTAAATCTTTTAAGGGGGGGGGGGGGGGGCAGAAGGATTGCTTTATCCTATCCTAGGTATTCCTTGAAGAGGTGGGGTTTCAGGTGTCTCCGGAAGGTGGTGATTGACTCCGCTGTCCTGGCGTCGTGAGGGAGTTTGTTCCACCATTGGGGTGCCAGAGCAGCGAACAGTTTTGACTGGGCTGAGCGGGAACTGTACTTCCTCAGTGGTAGGGAGGCGAGCAGGCCAGAGGTGGATGAACGCAGTGCCCTTGTTTGGGTGTAGGGCCTGATCAGAGCCTGGAGGTACTGAGGTGCCGTTCCCCTCACAGCTCCGTAGGCAAGCACCATGGTCTTGTAGCGGATGCGAGCTTCAACTGGAAGCCAGTGGAGAGAGCGGAGGAGCGGGGTGACGTGAGAGAACTTGGGAAGGTTGAACACCAGACGGGCTGCGGCGTTCTGGATGAGTTGTAGGGGTTTAATGGCACAGGCAGGGAGCCCAGCCAACAGCGAGTTGCAGTAATCCAGACGGGAGATGACAAGTGCCTGGATTAGGACTTGCGCCGCTTCCTGTGTGAGGCAGGGTCGTACTCTGCGGATGTTGTAGAGCATGAACCTACAGGAACGGACCACCGCCTTGATGTTAGTTGAGAACGACAGGGTGTTGTCCAGGATCACGCCAAGGTTCTTAGCGCTCTGGGAGGAGGACACAATGGAGTTGTCAACCGTGATGGCGAGATCATGGAACGGGCAGTCCTTCCCCGGGAGGAAGAGCAGCTCCGTCTTGCCGAGGTTCAGCTTGAGGTGGTGATCCGTCATCGACACTGATATGTCTGCCAGACATGCAGAGATGCGATTCGCCACCTGGTCATCAGAAGGGGGAAAGGAGAAGATTAATTGTGTGTCGTCTGCATAGCAATGATAGGAGAGACCATGTGAGGTTATGACAGAGCCAAGTCACTTGGTGTATAGCGAGAATAGGAGAGGGCCTAGAACAGAGCCCTGGGGGACACCAGTGGTGAGAGCGCGTGGTGAGGAGACAGATTCTCGCCACGCCACCTGGTAGGAGCGACCTGTCAGGTAGGACGCAATCCAAGCGTGGGCCGCGCCGGAGATGCCCAACTCGGAGAGGGTGGAGAGGAGGATCTGATGGTTCACAGTATCGAAGGCAGCCGATAGGTCTAGAAGGATGAGAGCAGAGGAGAGAGAGTTAGCTTTAGCAGTGCGGAGCGCCTCCGTGATACAGAGAAGAGCAGTCTCAGTTGAGTGACTAGTCTTGAAACCTGACTGATTTGGATCAAGAAGGTCATTCTGAGAGAGATAGCAGGAGAGCTGGCCAAGGACGGCACGTTCAAGAGTTTTGGAGAGAAAAGAAAGTTGTCTGAGTGTGTGTGTGTGCGCCTGTGCTTGTGTGTGTAGATGTGTATGAATATATGCCTTAAAAACATCCTTACTTGAGGTTCTCATTAAGAGCTGTATTGTCCATCCAGACCCACACTTCCTCTTGCTTCTCATCTGTCAGTCCAATCCAGGGGCTGTGTTCATAAGGATCAATTCCCAGTGTTACAACTCTCTGTTTTATAAACTCCTATGGAGAAAACCACACAACGCTTCTCATCTGTCAGTCCATTCCAGGGGCAGTGATCATAAGGATTAATTCCCAGTGTTACAACTCTCTGTTTTATAAACTCCAATGCAGAAAACCACACAACGGTTCTCATCCTGATGAAAGACTTGATGGCTGAACATTCATTTTTTGTACTATTTAAATAAACCATATTTCTAACTTGAAGAGCGTGAACCCTGTCTGCTTTCCACTAAAATCAACCAATTGAGACCGACATGCAAAACACAGAGATACTGAAAGAAGGATGTAGCCTAACTTGAAGTCTGCACATTATCTGAGAGTCATGTAGCAGTAAATTACACTACATGACCAAAAGTATGTGGACACTCGTCAAACATCTAATTCCAAAATCATGGGCATTAATATGGAGTTGGTCCCCCAATTGCTTCTATAACAGCCTTCTCTCTTCTGGGAAGGCTTTCCACTAGATGTTCGATAACTGCTAACTGGAAGTCTGCACTTTATGTGAGAGTCATGCAGCATTTAGTTACACTACATGACCAAAATCTCCTAACTACTCTCTGTTGTTAGAGAAGTAGTAACATGATCCATTGTAGAACTCCCAGCCAGGAGAACACAGCTGAATGGTATTACATCTCTTCTGATTCCCTAGAAGAGAGAGAGGAGAGACAAGAACACACCAGAAGACAAGGAGACAAGAGACAATGAGATGCAATTTGTATTTGATGACTTACAGTATATACTATATTTATATGTATATCCAGGACAAGGGCAAAAATGGAACTGACTTGTTGGAAAGGTGGCATCCTATGACGGTACCACGTTAAAAGTCACTGAGCTCTTCTGTAAGGCCATTCAACTGCCAATGTTTGTCTATGGAGGTTGCATGGCTGTGTAATCAATTTTAGTCACCTGTCAGCAACGGGTGTGGCTGAAAGAGACGAATTGACTGACTTGAAGGGGTGTCCATGTACTTTTGCATATATAGTGTTCTATGGTGTGTATATGGTTTGTATATATACAGTATAGTCTGGTGAGTGTGTGTATATAGTCTAGTGAGTGTGTGTAGGGTCACTGCAAGATATAGTCAGTGCAGATTGTTTGGGTACCATTAAGTGACTATTCAGCAGTCTTATGGTTTGGGGGTTGAAGTGTCTTGGAGCCTGTTGGTCCGAGAGCCGGTGATCCGGTACTGTTTGCCGGACGGTAGCAGAGAGAACAGTCTATGGCTTGGATGGCTGGCTCTTTGGCAATTTTTCGTGCCTTTCTCTGAAATCGTGCAGGCAGCCCAGTGATGTACTGGGCTGCCTGCACCACCCTCTGTACAACCAACTCCACAACAGCCCTCTCGATGTTGATAGGGGCGTGGTCTCCCCTCTTTCTCCTATAATCCACGATCAGCTCCATGGTCTTACTGACGTTGAGGGAGAGATCATTGTCCTGGCACCACACTGCTATATCTCTGACCTCCTCCCTGCTGACTCATCGGTTTCTGTGATCAGGCCTACCACTGTCGTTTCGTTAGCAAACTTGATGATGATGTTGAAGATATGCATGGCCACGAAGTCGTGGGTGAACAGGGAATACAGGAGGGGACAAAGTACACACCCCTGAGGGGCCTTCGTGTTGAGGGTCAGCATGGTGAAGGTGTTGTTGCCTACCCTCACCACCTTTTATTTTATTTATTTTATTTTTATTTCACCTTTATTTAACCAGGTAGGCTAGTTGAGAACAAGTTCTCATTTGCAACTGCGACCTGGCCAAGATAAAGCATAGCAGTGTGAACAGACAACAACACAGAGTTACACATGGAGTAAACAATAAACAAGTCAATAACATGGTAGAAAAAAGAGAATCTATATACAATGTGTGCAAAAGAAATGAGGTAGGCAATAAATCGAATAATTACAATTTAGCAGATTAACACTGGAGTGGTAAATCATCAGATGATCATGTGCAAGAAGAGATACTGGTGTGCAAAAGAGCAGAAAAGTAAATAAATAAAAGCAGTATGGGGGTGAGGTAGGTAAATTGGGTGGGTAGTTTACAGATGGACTATGTACAGCTGCAGCGATCGGTTAGCTGCTCGGATAGCAGATTTTTAAAGTTGTTGAGGGAGATAAAAGTCTCCAACTTCAGAGATTTTTGCAATTCGTTCCAGTCGCAGGCAGCAGAGAACTGGAAGGAAAGGCGTCCAAATGAGGTTTTGGCTTTAGGGATGATCAGTGAGATACACCTGCTGGAGCGCGTGCTACGGGTGGGTGTAGCCATCGTGACCAGTGAACTGAGATAAGGCGGCACTTTACCTAGCATAGCCTTGTAGATGACCTGAAGCCAGTGGGTCTGACGACGAACATGTAGCGAGGGCCAGCCGACTAGGGCATACAGGTCGCAGTGGTGGGTCGTATAAGGTGCTTTAGTAACAAAACGGATGGCACTGTGATAAACTGCATCCAGTTTGCTGAGTAGAGTATTGGAAGCTATTTTGTAGATGACATCGCCGAAGTCGAGGATCGGTAGGATAGTCAGTTTTACTAGGGTAAGTTTGGCGGCGTGAGTGAAGGAGGCTTTGTTCCGGAATAGAAAGCCGACTCTAGATTTGATTTTGGATTGGAGATGTTTGATATGAGTCTGGAAGGAGAGTTTGCAGTCTAGCCAGACACCTAGGTACTTATAGATGTCCACATATTCTAGGTCGGAACCGTCCAGGGTGGTGATGCTAGTCGGGCGTGCGGGTGCAGGCAGCGAACGGTTGAAAAGCATGCATTTGGTTTTACTAGCGTTTAAGAGCAGTTGGAGGCCACGGAAGGAGTGTTGTGTGGCATTGAAGCTCGTTTGGAGGTTAGATAGCACAGTGTCCAGGGAAGGGCCGGAAGTATACAGAATGGTGTCGTCTGCGTAGAGGTGGATCAGGGAATCGCCCGCAGCAAGAGCAACATCATTGATGTATACAGAGAAAAGAGTCGGCCCGAGAATTGAACCCTGTGGTACCCCCATAGAGACTGCCAGAGGACCGGACAACATGCCCTCCGATTTGACACACTGAACTCTGTCTGCAAAGTAGTTGGTGAACCAGGCAAGGCAGTCATTAGAAAAACCGGGGCTATTGAGTCTGCCGATAAGAATATGGTGATTGACAGAGTCGAAAGCCTTGGCCAGGTCGATGAAGACGGCTGCACAGTAATGTCTTTTATCGATGGCGGTTATGATATCGTTTAGTACCTTGAGCGTGGCTGAGGTGCACCCGTGACCGGCTCGGAAACCGGATTGCACAGCGGAGAAGGTACGGTGGGATTCGAGATGGTCAGTGATCTGTTTGTTGACTTGGCTTTCGAAGACCTTAGCTAGGCAGGGCAGAATGGATATAGGTCTGTAACAGTTTGGGTCCAGGGTGTCTCCCCCTTTGAAGAGGGGGATGACAGCGGCAGCTTTCCAATCCTTGGGGATCTCAGATGATACGAAGGAGAGGTTGAACAGGCATGTAATAGGGGGTGCGACAATGGCGGCGGACAGTTTCAGAAATAGGGGGTCCAGATTGTCAAGCCCAGCTGATTTGTATGGGTCCAGGTTTTCCAGCTCTTTCAGAACATCTGCTATCTGGATATGGGTAAAGGAGAAGCTGGGGAGGCTTGGGCGAGTAGCAGCGGGGGGGGCGGGGCAGTTGGCCAAGGTTGGAGTCGCCAGGTGGAAGGCATGGCCAGCCATTGAGAAATGTTTGTTGAAGTTTTCGATTATCACGGACTTATCAGTGGTGACCGTGTTATCTAGCCTCAGTGCAGTGGGCAGCTGGGAGGAGGTGCTCTTGTTTTCCATGGACTTTACAGTATCCCAGAACTTTTTGGAGTTAGAGCTACAGGATGCAAATTTCTGCTTGAAAAAGCTGGCCTTTGCTTTCCTGACTTACTGCGTGTATTAGTTCCTGACTTCCCTGAACAGTTGCATATCGCGGGGGCTCTTTGATGCTATTGCAGTTCGCCACAGGATGTTTTTGTGCTGGTCGAGGCCAGTCAGGTCTGGAGTGAACCAAGGGCTATATCTGTTCTTGGTTCTGCATTTTTTGAACGGAGCATGCTTGTCTAATATGGTGAGGAAGTAACTTTTAAAGAATGACCAGGCATCCTCAACTGACGGGATGAGGTCAATATCCTTCCAGGGTACCCGGGCCAGGTCGATTAGAAAGGCCTTGCCCCCAACGCCTAGAGCGTTGGGGGCAAGGAATAAAAGGAGCAGATTTATGGGCGTGGTAGAATAGATTCTGGGCATAATGTGCAGACCAGGGTATGGTGGGGCACGGGTACAGCGGAGGCAAGCCCAGGCACTGGGTGATGATAAGAGAGGTTGTATCTCTGGACATGCTGGTCTCAATGGGTGAGGTCACCGCATATGTGGGGGGTGGGACAAAGGAGGTATCAGAGGTACGGAGAGTGGAACTACGGGGTCCATTGCAAACCAAAACAATGATAACTAGCCTGAACAACAGTATGCAAGGCATATTGATATTTGAGAGAGACATACAATAACCTCTACCAAGCACCTACCCCGGATTCGGGAGCACCCCCCACCCCCCCCCACACTGATTAGCATCGCTAGCATAGCGTCACAATTAAATAGTAGCATCTAAATATCATTAAATCACAAGTCCAAGACACCTAATGAAAGACACAGATCTTGTGAATAAATCCACCGTTTCAGATTTTTCAAATGTTTTACAGGGAAGACACAATATGTAAATCTATTAGCTAAACACGTTAGCAAAAGACACAATTTTTTTACTCCAACAGTTTTTTCCTGCGTCAGTAGCTATCACTAATTCGACTAAATGAAAATATATATAGCCACTAACCAAGAAACAAATTCATAAGATGACAGTCTGATAACATATTTATGGTATAGCATAGTTTTTTTTTTTTAAATGTGCATTTTTCAGGTATAAATCACAGTTCTACATTGCAGCTGCAATCTGAAAGTGCCGATGCAGCCAGAACAATTACAGAGACCAACGTCATATAACTAATTACTTGTCTTAAAACATTTCAGAAAAAATACACAGCGTACAGATATTGAAAGCCCAACATCTGGTGAATCCAAACAATATTTCAGATTTATTAAATGTTTTATAGCGAAAACAAAATGTATCGCTAAATTAGCATAGCCACGCCAGCCAGAACCAGCTGGGCGCGCCCGACCAGTTCACATGCACGACAGATATATGAAATATCGTAAATTGGGTCTTACTATTGCTGATCTTTCATCAGAATGTTGATCAACGTGTCCTTAGTCCTGATGAGTCTTTCAATCCATTCACAATGGCAACTTTCCCTCTTCATTTAGCATAGGTACTGGTCGACTGGCACGGTTCTGTCCAAAGTTAAAAAACTCACAGAACGGAACACGGCAAAACTCCCGAAAAAACTCAAATAATCTGATTAAACTATATTGAAAAAACATACATTAAGATGATATGGTCACATGTATCAAACAAACTTCGAGACGGAGATAGTTTTCATCCGTAACGGCAGCAAAACAGTATACAATCGCACCTGCAAATCCCGCGAATCAGAGAACCGGAAGTTGTCGGTCACGCCAAAGAAATAGGTCTTATTTCACGTCAGTACAAGATAAACAAAAGAAATTCTCCTCTGACGTCCTCTTGACACCCAGAGGAAGACGAATGAAGTGTGTTTCGGGTCATAGGTGGCGTGACCATATGTAGGCAGAGCGTTGAAGCGAGCATACACATCTTGCATTCTTCTTCTTGATCAGGGAAAGTGCTGTCAAATGACTTGTGTTTCACTTAGAGACAAAATTGAAATGGTTTTTAGAAACTATAGATTGTTTTCCATCCAATGGTATTAATTATATGCATATAGTAGGAGCAATAATTGAATAAGAGGCAGTTTAATCTCTAGAGGAAATTATGCTAATGGTTAACAGCACCCCCTGTATTCTCAAGAGGATAAGGCATAAAGTGATTGCAGGTCATGATTGGGAGAGCTAGCTAAAACAACAGGTGAGATAACAGCAGCTAGTCAGCTAACACAGCAACAGAAGGTAAAAATGGCGACGACTAGGCAGAGAGGGTCGGATTAACTACACACAGATCCTGAGTTAAGGCACAGAGCCGACAGATAAAACACAAATAAACAGAATGGAGTACCATGAATTAATGGACAGTCAAGCAGGCATCAGCTATGTAGCCAAGTGATCATAGTGTCCAGGGGGCAGCCGTAGATGGAGCAGTGAGGCCTCCACTAAGCTAGCACGCGTTTAAAGTTAGTAGCCCGGCGGGTGGTCTGCTCAGACGGAGGCCGGTTGAGGGCACCGGTTGAGGGCACGTCTGCAGACCAGACGTGGTCGTGTCGACAGAGAATCCAAGCCGGATAGCGATGGCGAAAGAGAGGTTGTGAATTGTAGAATTGTGTTTGCTAACTGGTGCTAGCTTCCTGGCTGCGCTAGCTACAAGATAAGCTAGCAGTTAGCAGACCGGGGCAGGCAAGTTAGCCTTTGGGGGACGTCGCGATGGGGGTGGAAGTCTGTTTTTGCCTCTTCGTGCGGTGACGTCGATAGACCAGTCGTGGAATTAGCAGGGTTCCAGGTAGCTCTAGGTAGCTAACAGGCCTAGTAGGTTAGCAGGATGGGCCTTCAGTGGGCGTCACGCCTGAGGGGCCTGTTGGAGTCCTCGGGCAGATTATGTCGGTATTCCAGTCGTAGAGGATCGGCGGGGTTCCGTGCTCCGTACCGGCAGTAAAGGGGTCCGGATATTGTAGTCCAGGAGTGGGCTTCAGTGGTAACACAGGAGCCCTAGCCGGGCTAGCTTCAGGCTAATTGGTGCTTGCTCCGGGATGTAAACGCTAGCCAGGAGTGGTCACCCGGGATTGTGGTTAGCTAGTTGCGAAGATCCAGATGAAAATGTTCAGAGTTTGCGGTAGGAATCCGGGGATATGGAGAGAAATAGGTCCGTTATGCTCTGGTTTTAGTCACGTTGTTCGAACTAGCGAGAGCTTTCCGAGCTAAAGGTTAGCTGATGACCGCTAGCAATGGTTTGCTAACTGATAGCTGGTAGGCAGTTAGCTGGCTATCTTCAGTAGATGGATTCCAGATCAGAAGTAAATAGAAATACTTTAGAAAAAAGCAGATCCACGCCACATTGGGTGAGGCGGGTTGCAGGAGAGTATTTAGAAGTTGAGGTTTAAGAAAGTATTTTTAAAAGATATGCGAAGAAAAAGATGTAAAAAGATATATACAAGGGACACGGGACACGACAGGACAAAGACGTCTACACTGCTACGCCAGCTTGGATACAACCTGGAGCCAGAATGTCAGGAAGTCTAGGATCCAGTTGCAGAGGGAGGTGTTCAGTCCCATGGTCTTTGCTTGGTGATAATCTTGGAGGGGACTATGTGAGTGTCCCCTCCACATACACCTCACCTTTCCCAGGATCCTCCTGCTCACTAGCTCTACCTCCCGATCTTCTAACCTCAGAGTATGTGACATCTTCTTCACGTCCGGCTACTCCTATGGTTACAGAGAGATGAAGAAAGAGATGGTTCATTTTTTTCACTTATTTTATACATATTGCACCCCATGCGTGATTATATTACTTCCCTAAAACTAACCTCATGGTGATTACCCCCAATTAGATTTGTACCATTTTAGTTTCTCCCTCACAATCTACTATCTCAACATTCTATTAGAATTGTACCATTCTAGTTACTCTCTATGAATCCACTATCTCAACATTATATTAGAAAATGTATCAGTCTACAGTGAAACTATATATAAAAGCAACATGTAAAGTGTTGGTCCCATGTTTCATGAGCTGAAATAAAAGGTCCCAGAAATGTTCCATATGCACAACATTTTTATTGCTCTCAAATTTTGTGCACAAATGTATTTACATCCCTCTTAGTGAGCATTTCTCCTTTGCCAAGATAGTGCATCCACCTGACAGGTGTGGCATATCAAGAAGCTGATTAAACAGCATGATCATTACACAGGTGCACCTTGAGCTGACAACAATAAAAGGTAACTCTAAAGTGCCACAGATGTCTAAAGTTTTGAGGGAGCACGCAGTTGGCATTCTGACTGCAAGAATGTCCACCAGAGCTGTAGCCAGATAATTTAATGTCAATTTCTCTACCATAAGCCGCCTCCAACGTCGTTTTAGAGAATTTTGCAGTCTGTCCAACCGGCCATGTGTATGGTGTTGTGTTGGCGAGTTGAATGAATTGATTTCAATTGACTGATTTCCTCATAGGAACTGTTTCTCAGTAAAATCTTTTAAATTTCTGCATGTTGCATTTATATGTTAATGTTTATGCTGCATTCTAGTTTCTCTTTAACAATCCACTATCTCCACATTCTTTCCTTTGAGCTCAACTAGATTAGAGTCCCTTGACAGGAAGTGTCACGTCCTGACCATAGAAAGCCCTTATTTTCTATGGTAGAGTAGGTCAGGGTGTGACTGGGGGGTGGTGCCGCTCCATGGCGGGAGCCTTCCCCTGCGCCAATGCCCATTCTGAGCACGGCGTCCAGTCCAGCTCCAAGGCCAGAGTCTTCTTCTGCGTTGGTGCCCAGTCCAGGCACAGCGTCCAGTTCCGCTCCATGGTGGGAGCCTTCCCCTGCGCCGATGCCCAGTCCGGGGACGGGGTCAGTCCAGCTCCATGGCAGGAGTCTTCCTCTGCACCGATGTCCAGGCCAGGGCCGGTGTCCAGTCCCGCTCCATGGCAGGAGCCTTCTTCGGCATCTAGTTCCAGTCCAGGCACAGTGTTCAACCTGGATCAATGGCTGGATCAGCGGGATGAGCGGTTTCTTCGGCCCGCACCAGAGCCGCCACCAAAGATGGTGGATCCGCGAGCTGAGCGGGTTCTTCGTCCCGCACCAGAGCCACCCCCGATGCTGGGGAGTACTGTCACATCCTGACCATAGAGAGCCCTTACTTTCTATGGTAGAGTAGGTCTGGGTGTGACTGGGGGGTTAGTCTAGTTTATTATTTCTATGTGGGGTTCTAGGTTTGTTTTTCTATGTTGGTGATTTTGTATGATTCCCAATTAGAGGCAGCTGGTAATCGGAGTCTCTAATTGGGGATCATATTTAAGTAGCATTTTCTCCACCTGTGGTTTATGGGATATTGTTTTGAGTTAATGCACGTAGCACCTCTGTAGTCATGGTTCATTGTTCTATTGTTTATTGTTTGTTTTGCTAAGTTTCACTTTATAATAAATTATGTGGAACTCAACATCCGCTGCGCCTTGGTCCGATAATTATTCCAACGAACGTGACAGGAAGGTCCAACATGCAAACCACTATATTAACTGTAAGGGTAACTAACCAAGAGATACAATATCTAATTTTCTAATTCAACATATCTGATGAAAAGCTAACATATTGTTATGAGAAATTAGGAAACACTTTTGGCCAAAAACCAAATGTAACAGGTTGATGCTCTGTCTGTCTGTCTGTCTGTCTGTCTGTCTGTCTGTCTGTCTGTCTGTCTGTCTGTCTGTCTGTCTATCTGTCTGTCTGTCTGTCTGTCTGTCTGTCTGTCTGTCTGTCTGTCTGTCTGTCTGTCTGGAAAAATGGAAAATGAAAAATGAAAATGGAAAATGAAAAGTGGATCGGCGATTTCTAGAAGGCCGGTGACGTCGAACGCCGCCCAAACAAGGAGAGGGACCGACCTCGGCGGAAGTCGTGACACTGTCTGTCTGTCTACAGTATTGCACTAATACTGTACATATCCTTCAAAATAGGATTCTCTGTGGAGAACCATTGTTGAGGCCCTATGGAATATATTCAAAAGGAAATTGACTGAAAGTCATAAATAAAACACAAACATCGCACTATACGTAACTGTGGTATAGTACATTCTAAAAGAGATTCCCAGTGACTCATACACGTGGTCCCGTGTGGCTCAGTTGGTAGCGCATGGTGCTTGCAACGCCAGGGTTGTGGGTTCAATTCCCACGGGGGGACCAGGGTCCAATTCCCATGGGGGGACCAGGCTGAATATGTATGAACTTTCCAATTTGTAAGTTGCTCTGGATAAGAGCGTCTGCTAAATGACGTAAATGTAATACAATACCACATGTTAAACATATAGTACTAATTCATATGAATAAGTACAGTTACAAATACACTTCAGAAAAGCTCATATCGATCCCAACCAAGATGCTGTCTTATTTTCCCTATATCCCCTGGGTTTACACAGTTATTATTTGTGACACAACCACACAGTAAATCATCATTATAGCCAGTTAACAATATTCATTGAGTCTAACATCAGTCAGTTAAGATAGAGAGATCTGTTTTTTTATCATGGGTCTCAATCCACCGAATCCGCTTATGTCGACCTTCCGCATCTGTGGTGGAATGTGGCAGAGGTACAGCGCTGTTTCTCAGGCCAGGAGACATCACAAAAATCGGTCTTCTCACGAAAACGGCTGTACCACCGATGTGCCAACGTCTGTCTGTACCGTCTGCACCGTTTGGGTTACAAACTAATGTGACCCCACTATGGAAATGGGAGACTATCAAGAACACAATGGTGTTCTCTGTCTTGCTCTACGACCCCCACAAGTGTCACCGGACTCGTCTGAAGGTAACCTATAAAAACTAATGGAAGTATGGAGCTAGTTTTGTGGCAAAAGAAAAGGGGTTCAATATTTTTCCAAAAAACTAAAATGATTCCTCAGTTATCTCCTAGATATAGGGCATAGACATCAAAACCTTATTCGTTATGATTTGTTCTTTGACTGTCTTTTTGGGCATTTATGAATGTGTTATTCAATGCATTTCTATGGGCTGTAGTAGTAAAGACCAAATTCAATATTGTATCAAATTATTATGGTATTTCTGTACATACAGGGGTCTTGCAAGGTGTCAAAGCATTACACAGGATTGCTGGCCCATGTTGACTCTAATGCTTCCCACAGTTGTGTCAAGTTGACTGGATGTCTTTTGGGTGGTGGACCATTGTTGATACACACGTGAACATTTTTAGCGTGAAAAACCCAGCAGCATTGCAGTTCTTGACACAAACCGGTGTGGCTGTCACTTAATACCATACCGCGTTCAAATATTTTGTCTTGCCAATTCACCCTCTGAATGGCACACATACACAATCCACGTCTCAATTGTCTCAAGGTGTAAAAATCCTTCTTTAACCGGTATCCTACCCTTCATCTACACTGAATGAAGTGCATTTAACAATTTACATCAATAATTGATCATAGCGTTCACCTGGATTAAGTTGGTCATTCTATGTCTTGGATAGAGCAAGTTCGTCATGTTTTATACACTCAGTGTATTCAGCCTTCTGCTTCCTGTTGAAATATAATCTCCACCCCCTGACCTGATGCTGATTGAATGTAACATCAGAGTAGACAATTTCACCAGACATCATCACTACTCTACGTCCTCTTTCAGAGTGGAGACCAGAAGAGGAAGAAGGCCCTCAACACACACACTCACTCATTTAAATCCCATAAACACTCACGCAATCACATGTGCATGCAAGTGTGCATACACACACAGACACACATACACACACTAGTAGTACTGAAACATACCTGTTAAGGAATGACACACACGCTTGCAGGCACGCACACGTGTCCCAGGAGAATGCTGAGTGGGATGGTGAGTTGAAATACAGGTCTTAATTTCCCCTGGAATTAATTTGAACGTGTTGTAAACTAGCAACCCTGTGATTGATCTGTATTACTGATATCATTTTTAAAGGCAGTACCAAGACAGTTGACTTGTCATCGTCATTCAAACATGGCCTGTAGAATTTACTGTAGGTAGGATTCTAGCTAGCTGTAATTATATAGCGATATAAAATATTATCTTTCAGATAAGTTTCATTCATGATAGTTGGTTAAAGAGAGACAGCAGATAATACATTATTTATATAATCCTAATATACTGTATTATAGAACATCAAATACTCTATTATAATAATCATTTCATAATGACAGCTCCTGTCAATTTGACTCTTTTTGAGGGCTCTCTTGGAGCTCGATGCTGACAGCTGTGGAAACAACTGTTGTTTTCTGTGAATCTATTTATATAACCGGTGACAGTGACACTATTCTCATATTTACATACTGTATCTGCAGCCTGTTGTCCAAGGCAGGTAAATCCCGTGTGGCTCAGTCCCGGTCCCGTCTGGCTCAGTTGGGAGAGCATGGCGCTTGCAACGCCAGGGTTGTTGGTTCAATTCCCACGGGGGGACCAGGGTTCAATTCCCACGGGGGGACCAGGATGAATATGTATGAACTTTCCAATTTGTAAGTCGCTCTGGATAAGAGCATCTGCTAAATGACTTAAATGTAAATGACTTAAATGTAAATGATGTGATGATGTGGTGAGGTGTGTTCAGATGAGGTATTAGTCATTTGATCCTCTTTCATGGTTTTAAAATGACCAAATATCAACCAATGTATGAAATACTCAATTACTAATACTAATGCAACTACTACTACTACTACCACTACTACTGCTACTACTGTATCACCATGTCCTTCAATACATTTGACAAACAGCACTATATCCCACTGTGTAATTCTAGCATGACTCAACAAAAAGAGAGATGTGTGTCAGTGCATCAATGTGTTGTTGTCAGATACTGTAACAGATCTCTGTAATGTGATACATGGAGAAGACATGTTGAGCTCTAGAACCTTCTAACTTAAAATATACTGTCATCAGTTGTCCACATTACATTCATATGATACTGACTGTGTATACTGTAGTGTACATCTATTTGATGTGTCATCAGTCCCATTATTTACAATATTTACATCATCAACAGTGGTAGTAGCAGAGACGTAGGAACAAGCGAGATATCTCAGTAGCTCCTTTTTTGTCATTCATATACAGTCAGTCTATGAATTATGCAGATCAGACCCAGCTGTTCTCACATTGCTGTCTATGGGAGAGCTTCCCCTTAAAGCGGCAATATGTAACTTTTTGGGCAACCAAATTCACATAGAAATATGAGTTATAGATCTGTCATTCTCATTGAAAACATGCCTAAAAAGTGGTAGAATGTTCTATGGCCTGTTCTATGGTCTTTTACTTTCGGTTTTGTACACCAGATTCAAACAGCTGAAAATACAATATTTTTGGTTATTGAATACATTTATTGAATGCATATATTTCACAGGGGTTTAGATGGTACAATCATTATCTACACTATACATTGCTTATTTTGTCACATAAACAGAAATTATGCAAACTATTTGAATTTCAGCAACCAGGAAATGGTAGAGCGATTTCTGAATATTGCACCTTTCAGGATTAAGCAGACCGGAAATGTACCAATTTTGTTCAATGGTAAGCCATTTTTGACCGTTCAAAACAAAGGTTGGACCACTTAAATTAGTTATTTGTATGTATGCCTCTCAAGACACAAAATACTGCACAAAGCCTGAGATACTTTACTCGTGAGGGTTGGAAGGTTTGTGGAGGGTTTGTGGAGGAGGGTGGTGTGTGTGAAGCTGCCTTTTTCCACTGTGGGCAGAGAGAGACAAGTGTCTTGATGGTAAAACAGGTGTTTTTCTAGTCCCTCCAGGTTCCGTTGTCTCCATCTCTCTGACCAGGCTGCTGTGTGGTATACTGGTGATGTCTCCCTTTCTACTGGTGTCCATCGTGCTGACGGTGAAATGCTGCAGGGCTCGAGGTGAGAACTTTATTTCAGTGTATTTACAAATCAGCTTATCCAGCTGGATAATCTCCATCTTTATGTCATGCTCTGTGATCAATCAAGCAACATTATGGACTAAACGTTCAAATCCTGTTTCTGCAGGATTATTTTGCTGTGACAATATAGTTTACATTAAGATCATATATCTGTATATGAGGTGGGGGTGAATGACCACCCTATATTGAAGTAGCATCTCTGTGAGAACCTGATCTTGTATAGCAGATGGTGTGGTGGTGTGGTGAGCATTTAACCAAGTCACCAATCAGGAACTACAGAGTAGCACTAACTCATTGGTTGCTAAATGTGCTGTCAATGACAATGAATGCAAAATACTATATTTGTTGGATGTGTTCTAGTATCAAGTTGTGATTATTGTAAATGGTTGAGAGTTCCGTCTCTACAGTTATAGTAAACTGTACTAAGAGATTAATTAGTGGGGGTTTTTGGTGTCTATACTTTGTGTGCAGAACAGCAGGTTGATGTTTATTGGGCTGTATCTTAATTAAACTGGAGGCAGAGCTGAGCAATTTCCACTAGATAGGCCTGCTCCAAAGTCTAAATTGGCTACATATTGAAAAATAAAATAAAATAAAATATGCTTTTAGTCATAATGTATGTTTATGCATAATGTTTGCAGTGTTAGGATTAAGTTTAGGTGTAAAAAAACGGATTTCATGACTGTCTATGCAAGCTAGTGACTACTCTGCAGAACTGCCTCTAGTACATCAGTCATCTCAATAAATGCAAACCTGCTGCAGGACATGGTAAGTCAGTGGCCATTTAAAGCTGCAGTCCGTAATTCAAACTATCACAAAACGGACACCCTCGCACTTGTGTTATACAGCTGAGGAATGGGGCTCGGGGAATTAATTAATGTACGTTGTTTACAACTGACATTGTTAACAAACGTTGTCATAAAATAACAGTATATGTTTGTTATGATGGGATATGACAGTTGTACCACCCTTACAGAAAAACACAATCATTTCACATGTGATCTTATGAGCCATTATCAAAAAAACAAGCTTTTGGCAAACCGTTGTGGCAAACCTTTGTGGAAAATTTGCAGCAACTTGTGAACTTCTGGTAAACAATTCTGGGAAACTTGTGAACATCCTACTGAATGCTGCGAATTTGCTACAAACGTAGTATTAATTTGCAAATTAGATCAGGGTTTTGGTTACTGTGTGTTCACAAAATTGAAATGTACCTACAAAAACCAAATCACATAACTTTAAATCAATTTACTTCTCAGAGAAAATTAAAGAGAGACATTAAACATAGGAAATATACTAAACAACATGCATTCAATGTCTTAACAGATCAAAATAAATCCAACACAACTTGAAATCATCAGCATGGTAATGAAGAAAAGAGCAAAGACTAAATTGTTTGTTTATGTCATGATCATCTTGGGAAGAAGTGGACCAAAGCGCAGTACATGCTTATTTAATATAAGAATTCGCCAACAAAACAATAAACATCAAACGAAACAAGACACCAACGTAGTGCTCACAGGCAACTACACATGGACAACTACCCACCCAGAGAGGTGGGAAAAGGCAACCTAAGTATGGTTCTCAATCAGAGACAACGATAGACAGCTGCCTCTGATTGAGAACCACACCCGGCCAAACACACAGAAATAGAAAACATAGAATACAAAACATAGAATGCCCACCCCAACTCACGCCCTGACCAAACCAAATAGAGACATAAAAATGATCTCTAAGGTCAGGGCGTGACAGTTTAATATTTTGTGACCACTCAGGGGATGTTTAAAGGGGCAACTACATAATTATTTACATGAGCCAAGTGATAACTGAGCAATAGATTTCAAACAATGGAAGTTCAGACGATAATTAACAAGATTTCAATAAATTAAACTATTGCCTTTTAGAGTGATCTTTGGAGATGGCGGCCCTGTGGAAGTCCTTCGTCCAAAGCTTGTTGAATGCATGCAATGAAACAATCAGAAAACACAAAACTAAATTAGGATACTGAAAACATTCCATTTTGGATTCTTAAAAAGGTAGAAATTGAGGAATGCATAATATGGCAATTCATACTGTATTATTTTTCCAAAATGTTGGGTTAAAAATAATCACATTTGGGTCATTTCGACCACACAGCGCTGGGTAAATATTAAACAAACACAGCATTGGGATAATTCAATCAAGCAGGGTTGGGTTGGGTTGGGTTGTACATCTAACCGAGCAACTTGGGTTGAGTGCTTCACCCAGCTGCAGGGTAAATTATGCTATATTTCTGGGTTGTGTGACATAAACCCAGGACATTGACGGGGGGGTTACAATGTTGAATTGAAAATAATTAATTTGTATTGACTGCATTTCAGAACATATATCACGTCAGAGAACTGTCCTATGTACAATAATGAGAGCAAATCAATAGATATTCACATCCACTGTCTTAGGTGGCAGCACACAGACACACACACACACACATCGTGCTTTTATGCCATAAGTAACTTGGGTCGAGTCAAAACATCATTACACAGAGAAAAAGTGTAAAATATTACATTTGAAGGTCACTCTACAAAGGACATGGACTAATGACTCATGACCTAACTGTATTTCACCCATATAGCACTTTCACAATGTAACATTTGAATTTAAAATAAATTGTTGTGATAAATTGAAATCGTAGTGGAACGTGCGTTAGCCCAGCTTGAACAAAACGTTTAATTATATATGAATCGTACAAATATATAAAGATGTATGTGCAACAGTAGATGAACTAAAGACAAACAAGCACATACTGCACAGTACACTCAGGGTATATTGAGCCAATCATGGTCTGTGTGTCAGTATTCTTAGTTATAATAACAAAAATAGATTCCATAATTCTTTTCTAATTTCATAATACAATCACCATCATTTTTTTACTATTATACTATAATAAGTAAAGAAATATGGTGATCAATCACATTGTTATGGTCTAAATAAACAGAGTAGAAATCTCACAGATGCTTAATAAAGCTCAAAACAAGTTTATTCACCCACTGGGTCATACAGCTGCATAAGACAAAGAACATATTCATACAAGCACTAGTTTTTAACCCTTTCTCCTATGCTGAGCCCCTCCTACACATCTGAACAGCCTATACATCGCTGTTGCTAGACAGAACCTTGGAGATATCTGTTCTTCCTCACTTCATCTGACCTGACTTCTGCCCAAACTACTCACTCCTCCCCAACTCACCGTGGTCATGTTGACTTGTACCAGACTGTGTCTCTTCTCCTCTCATAGGACCCCTGATGGCTAACAGTAACATATCCTGACACAATGTAAACGTTATACATTCCCCTCCCTCCCTCAGTGGCATTAATAAGTATACTTCATATTTCAAGTTCAGAAGTCAGAACACAACAATATTTAGAAAATATTGGAACATGAACTGCATTGGCCTTAATGTTTGTGTCTTTCCACAGCTCTGCCTGTGGCCTCAGTGAGTGTCTCTCCTCAGGGTGTCCTCTACTCTGGAGAGACAGTCAGTCTGCAGTGTGTCATACCAGACTACACAGACTGGATGTACCTCTGTTTCAGAGACAACCATCATCTTCCCAGTCAGACCAGTAAAGCCATCGATAATCACAATCCCCATCACTTTGACTGGTCAGGCTGGTCAGTACAGATGTGAGGGGAAGAGGATGAGGAGAGATAGGACCCAGAGGTCACAACCCAGTGATGACATTACCATCAGTGTCACTGGTAAGTTCACTATAGTCAGTATCACTATTACAGTGTAATTTGAAACAGCTACTTATGTATCCAGTTTAGGTAATATGTCTAATCTGTGATATGTTTTCTCAGCTCTGCCCAAAGCTACACTGACTGTAGAGCCAAACCCTGTGTTCCCTGGAGAGACAGTTACTCTGATGTGTTCAGTAGGGTCTGACAGTATCTGGAACTATCAGTGGTACAAAGACAGGAATGATAATGTAGTATCCCAGTCTGGTTACAGTAACATTGGAGTCTCTCACACCATCAGTAGAGCTGATGTGTCTGACCAGGGTCAGTACTGGTGTGAAGGGAACAGAGTGTCTAGACCCACATCTTCACAACCAAGTGGTCCTGTCACTCACTGTAAAAGGTGAGTTACTAGGTGTTTTTTTGTAAAAAATATGGCCACTATTTATATTGATTCAATCATGGTCTGCGTGTCAGAATTCTTAGTTAAAGTTTTGGGAGAGTGACACATTTTTCTGTTAAGTCTCCAAACTCCAAAGCAATAACAAACATATTGTTAAATTAGTTTAGTACAGAGTAAATGTTTATACACATTCTGTATTTCTATTGAGAGGAGTCTGTCCTGTACACTGACTCCTAAACTTGATGTTTGAACATAAAGGAAAACATTTCTATAGAGGTTTCATCTTTGTATCTGTGCCATTATGGTGTCTGTTACAACACGGGCAGCACATCTACATGTTAATGCTGCATGTCCCATAATCTACCAACTGTGTTACAGAGGAACACCATGTGGTTAGTGGACACTTCAGGAAAAAGAGTAGAGAATTGAGATGTATAGACAACAGGGGGGTTCCAACCCTCCAAGACCCCAAACATTGACATCTATTTGACCAAAACACAACTACAACTATATACTACTCTACTGTACTGTACTGTACCCTACTCTACTGTACTCTACTGTACTCTACTGTACTGTACCCTACTCCACTGTAACCTACTTTAGTGTACTGTACTGTGCTCTACAAGCTCATAAGATGTTGATGTATTGTGAGTGATGACTCCAGATTTACAGTATTATTTATATATTATGTTACACAGCTGGGGATGTGATCCTGGAGAGCCCTGCCCATCCTGTGACTGAAGGAGACTCTGTGACTCTGTGCTGTAAATACCAGACAATCAGATCAAACTTCAAGGCAGATTTCTACAAAGATGGAGTACTCATCAAGAATGAGACCACAGGAGAGATGACCATCCCTACAGTATCCAAGTCAGATGAAGGATTCTATAAGTGTAAATCTGGTCAAGGAGAATCACCAGAGAGCTGGGTGACAGTCAGAGGTGAGAAAACATTTATGATCACATCTTAGTTACCTTATTATTATCTGTGTTAAAAACATTTTTAAATGTTGATGTTAATATAGTTTTACATTTGCACTCCCCTAGAAAATATGATCTCTTCACTAAATTGTCAAAAGACGGGCCACTCTGCTTTCTTTTCATGCTCTATAATCTTAACCTATATAATCTCTCTCAGAATCTGTCCTGTTCTCTCTCCAGTCTTAGATACATACAGGA
This sequence comes from Salvelinus fontinalis, assembly GCF_029448725.1. Taxonomy (NCBI): domain Eukaryota; kingdom Metazoa; phylum Chordata; class Actinopteri; order Salmoniformes; family Salmonidae; genus Salvelinus; species Salvelinus fontinalis. The sequence goes on along the minus strand of NC_074700.1, from coordinate 19,785,866 downwards.
ATTGAATTACTTTATTTATTTTCTACCTCAGAGTCTGATGGTGTTGTGCTGTTCTCTCTCCAGTCGTATCTCCTGGATCATCTACATCAGTCCTAGAAGGAGTGGTTGTGGGTCTGCTTGTTGCTGGTGTTCTACTGGTCATTCTCCTGGTCCTGCTGGTGAGATATCAAAACAGCAAAGGTGAGACTTTTACTATTTCTCAATTAATGTTTAATTCATGTTTAGGAGAGACATTTCTAAATAAAAATAGTTGAAGAAAGTTCAGTACATAACACAATGTTTTTGTCATTACAGGTTCCTGTTTCAACAGAATATTCTGGTGAGTACACCTGTCTCTCAACTATATTGAGACGTACAGTATAACATCTTCTCTATGCCTCTTAAGCTGAGTGTATCTCTCTCCCTGTAGGCCCCCTCAGCCCCAGAGAACCAACCAGAACACCCAAAAGGAACAAGGATCTACCCAGGGCCAGGCTCCTGATACTGGGTATACACATCAGCAGCATGGTCAGTCTCTTAGCCCAGACCTCTACCAGTCTCCTCTCTCTGTAACCTCATACACTGACTCATCAACATGCACTTTTTATAACAACATGTTACCATACTCTCTGTCCCTAGACAAGCTGATGGATAACCAACCTAAATAACCTGTCTCTCTCTTTTTTGACCAACAGGTGATGCTAACATCTAAGATCCAATCAATCCCTCAGACAAGAATGATAATGGTAGTGTAATGTAATGTTTTCAGTATGAATGTGTAGTAGTCTGCTGCTCTTCATTTAATATGACATGTGGAGTTTGACTAAGTTGAGGTGTTTGTGTATTATGTCTCAGATGCTGCTGAAGCTTCTGCTGCTGGACCAAGTCATGTGACTTACGCCCAGATTCAACTGAAGAAATTGGACAAGAAAAAGAAAGGTGACTCTCAACTGTGACATATATTGATAAAAACATGTGACAGTGTATCTAAGATGAGATCAAATGTGTACATAAATATATTAAAAAACAAATTTACAAATGTTCTGCTCTTCTTCCTCCTCGAAGAAAATCCAGTCTATTCCGAGGTGAAGACAGGGAAAGCCACAGTAAAAACCCATTCTACAGGTTGGCAGTCATTAAAACCTTAATTCGCAATTTTTGAGTTTGGGACGAAGAGGCAGAATGTGCAATAAGTTAATTCCTCATTTGTTGACTGTAAATGTCCATTGTCAGCAGCAGCTGGACCTGTTGATGTGACCTATGCTGAGGTTGACCTCCAAAAGAGGGTCAAAGCCAAGAAGAAGAGAGGTAAGACTGGACATCCCTCCCTCCATATTCCCCCTAACAGAACCTCACTCCTCTTTGACCCCATAGTGAATACATTTATATATTATTCTGTTTATTATTCTGGGTATTATTCTGGATATTATTTGGGATATAACTATTATATTATGCTGTTGTTTATTTTCCTACAGAAACAGCAACCCCACCAGAGGCAGATTCGGTCTATTCTCAAGTGAAGCCACGCACAGCCCCAGGTAAAACTAATAGCCATATGCTATTGATAGTAGTACAGGTGTAGGATCTTAATTTGACCAGTTTCTCACAGAAGGAAAATAAACCTGCAGCAAAATGAAATACGAACTATTGTGTGGATGTGTAGGGCTTGATACATATGTAGTTAAGAAAATCAAGTCTGATATTCTAAACTGGAAATTAAAATCTTTAGAAGCTTCTTTTAAACCTTGAATACACCACACGTTTGCATTTCCTGCTTTGCAGGACATTTCCTGCAACAACAAGGTGATCAAATTAAGATGCTACACCTGAATACTTATGGAACAAATGCTCTGATATCAAAGTATACTGTACCTATTTAAAGTATACCTCTAAAAAATGTTGTGTGGTGATATGGGGGTGGCAGGTAGCTCAGCCTAGGGGTGGCAGGTACCCTAGTGGTTAGAGTGTTGGGCCAATAACCGAAAGGTTGGCTGATCGAATCCAAAAGCTCACAAGGCAAAAAAATCTGTTGTTCTGCCCCTGAATATGGCAGTTATCCCACTGTTCCTAGGCTGTCATTGTAAATAAGAATTTTGTTCTTAACCGGCTTGCCTAGTTAAATAAAGGTTAAATAAACAAATATGTTACAGGTCCCTGAGGGAGATATAAGGGACGTGTCATCAGAGGAGGAGCAGGAGAAATCTGGGAACATGGATTGCGCACACACGCGCTCCCACACACATGCACACACACACATATAAACATACACATATAAACATACAAACAAAATCCCACGCACACACACAAAACAGACATGTGTGCAGACATGCACACACACGCACACAAACAAAAACACACACACATGCAGAAAAACGTTGGTTGTTTAGGCCTGGTTCGCAGTCGGCGTTCCAATTCATCCCGAAGGTGTTCAATGGGATTGAGGTCAGGGCTCTGTGCAGGCCAGTAAAGTTCTTCCACACCAATTTCGACAAACCATTTCTGTATGGACCTCGCTTTGTGCAACTGGGCATTGTCATGCTGACACAGGCCTTCTCCAAACTGTTGTCATAAACTTGGAAGCATAGAATCATCTAGAGTGTCATTGTATTCTGTAGCGTTAAGATTTCCCTTTTTGCTGGAACTAAGGGGCGTAGCCCGAACCATGAAGAACAGCCCCAGACCATTATTCTTCCTCCACGGAACTTTACAGTTGGCACTATGCATTGTGGCAAGTAGCGCTTTTCTCGCATCCATCAAAACCAGATTTGTCCGACGGACTGCCAGATGGTGAAGACTGATTCATCACTCCAGAGAATGCATTTTCACTTCTCCAGCGTCCTATGTCAGCAAACTTCACGTCACTCCAGCCGACGCTTAGCATTGCACACGGTGATCTAAGGCTTGTGTGCAGATGCTCGGCCTCGGAAACCCATTTCATGAAGCTTCCAACGAACAGTTCTTATGATGATGTTGCTTCCAGAGGCAGTTTGGAACTCGGTAGTGAGTGTTGCAACCGAGAACAGACAATTTTTATGCGCTTCAGCACTCTGCTGTCCCGTTCTGTGAGATTGTGTGGCCTACCACTTCACGGCTGAACCTTTGTTGCTCCTAGACGTTTCCACTTCACAATACCAGCACTTACAGTTTACTGGGGCAGCTCTAGCAGGGCAGAAATTTTATGAACTGACTTGTGGCATCCTATGGTGGCATCCTATGACAGTGCCACATTGAAAGTCACTGACCTCTTCAGTAAGGCCATTCTGCTGCCATTGTTGGGGTATGGAGATTGCATGGATATGTGCTTGATTTTATATACCTATCAGCAACGGGTGTGGCTGAAATAGCCAAATCCACTCATTTGAAGGGGTGGTCACATATTTATATATATATATATATATATATATATATAGTAGTGTATTATTTTGTATGAGCATAATTACTGTCTTACCCTAATTAGCCAGGACGCCCCTAGTTTGACAGTGGTGCTCCATTTTCAAATCAAATAAAAATTTATTGGTCACATACACGTGATTAGCAGATGTTATTGTGGGTGTGCGAAATGCTTGTGCTTTGACCCCCCCAAAAAAATCCCCCAGACACACAAATCTAAATAGGAATGAATTAAGACTATATACATATAGACGAGCGATGTCAGAGCGGAACGGACTAAGATATAGTAGAATAGTATAGAATACAGTATACAGTCGTGGCCATTTGGGAAAAGGAAAATGCAAGATACAGTATATATTTTCACTGAGCTGCGCTTCGATAGTGGGACCGATAGGAGCTTGGGTGACATCCTCATCTTTTCGAGCTCCCTTCAAGAACACACTAAGCATGTCAGACAAGTGCTCAAACGCCTCCTAGACAGCCATTTGTACGTTAAGCCGGAAAAGTGTGAATTCCATTCCTCTCGAGTACAATTCCTGGGATTTGTAGTGGAACCCGGTCGGATCCAGATGGACCCCAAGAAGGTAGGGGAGGTAGCGGATTGGCTCACCCCCAAGTCCGTTAAGGAAGTTCAGCGTTTCCTGGGCTTCACCAACTTTTACCGCAAGTTCATCAAGAACTTCAGCTCGGTGGCAGCCCCTCTCTCAGCTGTAACCAAGGGTGGCAACACAAGGTTTCTGTGGGGAAGAGAAGCTGAGACGGCCTTCCAAGGACTCAAGCAGCGCATCCTCTCTGCTCCCATCCTGACACTACCGACGGCGGATGAACCTTTTGTGGTGGAGGTAGACGCATCAGAGGTTGGTGTTGGAGCTGTACGGTCTCAGAGGGGTGAAGACAAGAGGCTTCATCCTTGCGCCTTCTTCTCTCACCGGCTTACCCCGGCCGAGAGGAATTACGATGTGGGGGATCGTGAACTCCTAGCGGTTAAGATGGCATTGAAGGAATGGAGACACTGGCTCGAGGGGGCTTCTCAACCATTTCAAGTGCTTACGGACCACAAAAATCTGGAGTATATCCAGCAGGCGAAGCGGTTGAACTCCAGACAAGCTCGATGGTCTCTTTTCTTCAGCCGATTCCAGTTTATCCTCACCTATAGACCCGGGTCGAAGAATCTCAAACCGGACGCCTTGTCACGAATCTACTCTCCTGCCATTCGAGAAGATACTGACATGACTGTCCTTCCTGCCGCTAAGATCGTGGCTCCGATCTCGTGGCAAGTGGAGGATACCGTGAAACAAGCTCAAGCCATCGAACCGGGTCCTGGAGGAGGTCCTGCCAATCGGTTGTTTGTTCCCAAGGCAGCAAGATCCCAAGTCCTTCTGTGGGGGCACTCCTCTTGCCTCACCTGTCACCCGGGCGTAGGTCGCACCTTGGAGTTCATCCAGCGTAAGTTCTGGTGGCCCACCATAAAAGAAGACGTTGCCACTTTCGTCAAGGCCTGTTCCGTGTGCTGCCAGGGCAAATCTTCTCACCTCCGCCCTCAAGGACTCCTTCACCCTTTATCTATTCCCCACCGACCCTGGTCCCATATCTCGTTGGACTTTATTACTGGCCTTCCTCCGTCCCATGGTAATACTACTATCCTAGTCATCATCGACAGGTTTTCTAAGGCGGCCAGGTTTGTTCCCTTGACCAAATTACCTTCTGCCAAGGAAACGGCTGAGTTGGTGATTAACCATGTGTTCCGAGTCTTTGGCATTCCGCAAGATATGGTTTCCGACAGAGGTCCACAGTTCGCCTCTAGGTTTTGGAAGGCCTTCTGCCAACTCATAGGGGCTACGGCCAGTCTTTCTTCAGGGTACCATCCGGAGTCCAACGGCCAAACTGAGAGGATGAATCAAGAGCTGGAAACCACCCTCAGATGTATGGTCTCCAACAACCCATCCACATGGTCATCCTTCATTGTTTGGGCCGAGTACGCGCACAACACCTTGTGCTCCTCCTCCACTGGTATGTCCCCGCACGAGTGTCAGTTTGGCTATGCTCCGCTATTGTTTCCGGACCAGGAGGCAGAAGTCAGAGTGCCTTCAGCCTTGAGGTTCATCAGACGCTGTCGGCTTACGTGTAAGAAGGCCCGTCTTAATCTTCTGCGTGCCTCACAGCAGTACCAGCGACAAGCCAACAGACGTCGCCGTCCCGGTCCTACCCTGTACCCCGGCCAGAGAGTATGGCTCTCAACAAAAGACTTACCGCTACGGGTGGAGTCTCGCAAGCTGTCCCAGAGATTCATCGGTCCCTTTAAGATTGCCAGGAGAGTCAATCCCGTTACTTTTCGCCTGCACTTACCCAGATCCCTTAAGATCAATCCAACATTTCACATTTCTTTATTAAAACCTGTTGTTTTTTCTCCCCTTATCCCGGCAGGCAGACCTCCCCCTCCGCCCCGTGTCATCGGAGGCCAGTCGGCTTATACCGTCCACCGGATACTGGATTCCCGCCGGGTGCAGCGGTCCTGGCAGTATCTGGTGGACTGGGAAGGCTACGGTCCCGAGGAGCGCTCCTGGGTTCCTACCAACCCTGAGAAGGCTGGTAGGAACGTCAGGAGCCGTTCCTAGGAGGGGGATTCTGTCAGGTTTTGGCCAGGACTGTTCTGGTTTTTGTCACTAGATGTCCCCATTGCACCTTTTTTGAACCTTTTGTTTTTTCCTTGCTCTTTTATTGTTTGCACCTGTGTGTCGTTCCCTTGTTAGTATTTAAACCCTGTGTGTTCCTCAGTTCTTTGCTCAGTGTTTGTACGTTAGCACCCAGCCCCAGCCCAAGCCTTTTTGTGTGAAACATATAGTTCTCTTATTGGATTTTCCAGAGGTTCTCTGGTTTAGTTCTTGTGTATTTTTGAGTAGTCTTTTGAGGTTTGTTTTTCCCTGCTGTTTTTACCACTTTGTGGAGTTTCTTTGTATTTTGGAGGATATCCATTTTGTGCCTCTTGGCTTTATTTTGGACGTGGTGGATTTATATTCTTTGCCTGAAGATCTTGTCCTTTTATTAAATCATTATCTCTAGTACTGCTGAGTCTGCCTCATCTTCTGGGTTCTGCCAACTATTAGTGACTTTCTCTCACCGGGTCCTGACAGATAGATGGGTCAAAAATGGAAGACTGGTTTGCCCAGCAGAGATTGCCCTTGTCCTTTGTAGAATCTTTCTGGTTGTAGTGTTGTAGAGCGGATACGTTGAAGTACCCTGTCTTCTCATAGGATTCTCTGTCCTTTCTGTTTACAGCTGCAGCTGATAACTCGACACCTAGGATGTATCACGTATTCAATAAATAAGTTCAAATACCAAGTTAATACCAAGTTGCCATACTCAGCTCGTGCTGTATTCTGGCTGGTCTAGTCGAAACTCATCCTTCCAGCGTGGTGATCGTTACCTCCACGTTGAAATTAGCCCTTTTAAATGTATGGACACCAGTCCTCACGTTGTCAGGAACTGGTCTCATGTAAATGTCGTTATGTAGAGTGGAAATTCACGCTGGGGTTTGCTAAGTCTGATGTGAATTTGGTCACGGGGGCTTTTATCCTGGAGAAGAGAAGGACATGTTTCATCCCTCTCCAACCAATGTCTGTTCACTTGGGCGTGGCCACTGAGTGAGCATAGTTTACTTATGAAAACAATTCTCTCATTTAGAAGGCTACAATTACATTTAACATTTTCACAAATAGTTTAATATTTAAACATTTCAATTGCACAACAATTCCAAGTGAATCTGATAACTAGAATGTGTAGACTATAGATACAATATATGTTGTCCTGTCATCAGTAATAATGTCCCAGACAACAACTGATCTGACATCATATTCTTTCAGTACCAACGGATACTTTCAACTGGTTGGATTACAGAAATATTGTTCCATTCCCAACCTTTTGATGTTACTGTATTGCAAAGTCTCTCTCTGTGGTAACAACAGATTTTCAAAAGTCCGTTTTTGTAGAGTGGTTTTTGTGGGGGGTCATAAACCGGTGGGGGGAAGAGAGGGAAAGGGGGTTTCATGATCCTCACTCAACAGGGCAAAGTCATGACAACAGTATATACATATGAGATGAGAAATGAGTAATGCAATATATGTAAACATTATTAAGTGACTAAGATACCGTAGAATAGTATAGAATACAGTATATACATATGAGATGAGTAATGCCAGAGGGAGAGCCAGTTTCATCATAGCGCTTGATGGGTTTTCCGACTGCAGTTGAAGAAACTTTCAAAGTTCTTGAAATGTTCCGTATTGACTGACCTTCGTGTCTTAAAGTAATGATGGACTGTTGTTTCTCTTTGCTTATTTGAGCTGTTCCTGCCATAATACGGACTTAGTCTTTTACCAAATAGGCCTACCTTCTCTAGGGAGAGCAAACAAGGGATCCGCTCTAGGGAAGTCATAATCCTGGTCGTAATGACGGAGGTTCTGGTGAGTTACCGCTCCTCTAATATCCAATAGCTCTTCCCGGCTGTGTGTAATGACACAAAACAATCCCTGAGCTAATAACGTAAAAAAGAGTACAAAAACAAACAAAATACTGCAGAGTTGCTAGTCGCAGTGCTGCCATCTCCGTCGGCGCCATCAAAGCACTTCATGATGACAGAGGTGAGTGCTACGGGGCGATAGTCAGTTACCTTTGCCTTCTTGGGTACAGTAACAATGGTGGCCATCATGAAGCATGTGGGGACAGCAGACTGGGATAGGGAGAGATTGAATATGCCCGTAAACACAACAGCCAGCTGGTCTGAGCATGCTCTGAGGAAACGGCTAGGGATGCCATCTGGACATCCTTGTGAGGGTTTAAATGTTTTACTCACGTCGGCCATGGAGAAGGGGAGCCCACAGTCCATGGTAGCGGGCCGCGTTGGTGGCACTGTGTTATATTCAAAGGGTGCAAAGAATGTGTTTAGCCTGTCTGGAAGCAAGATGTGGGTCTCGGCGACGTGGCTGCTTTTCCTTTTGTAGTCCGTGATTGTCTGTAGTCCCTGCCACATACATCTCTTGTCTGAGCCGTTGAATTACTACTACACTTTATCTCTGTACTGATGTTTAGCTTGTTTGATTGCATTGCGGAGTATGTATTCTGCCATATTACCAGTCACCTTGCCATGTTAAAATGCGGTGGTTCGCGCTTTCAGTTTCGCGCGAATACTACCATCTATCCACGGTTAGGGTAGGTTTTAATAGTCACAGTGGGTACTACATCTCCTATTCACTTCCTTATAAACTCAGTCCCTGTATCTTTTCAGTTTTCTCATACATTTCCCCCACGTGGGCCAGCCCACTAGCAATTTGAGTTCTACCAATGAGCTTTAGACCCTCGCCATATGAGTGACATCTAGCAAGAGGTACATCATGCACCCACAGCAGAGTGAGAGAGAGAGCAATCTGCACATATGTGACGTAATACTCAATTTTCAAGGACCACTTTTGGCTCATGAGCGATACTTTCACAACTACTGGCTAAAAAGTATACAAAAGTGACAGAGAATCTCTAAATGATATATATACCCATTGACTCTTGAACAATGTAACTTATAAATGCCTCATGAGATTAGTTCAACTGCTGTACCCCATCAGCTGAAGACACATTGAGATTTTCATAATGACTTTTTAGGGAAGGGTGTGTCTGAAAAGGACAGTTTTCTAATGTCATATCCTCTCTGTAGCAGTTCTGGTGAGCTAGTCAGTTCTGGTACTGTGTATCACTTCCTCTTTAACAAACCAGGAAAAGTGCTGCGGTGGCAACATTTCAGTTTCTGTCACAGTTGCGTGTATAAGTGGCAGGGAAGTCAGGCGCAGGAGAGTCAAATAGAGTGTAGAATGGAGTTTTTTAATTATAGTCCCAGTAATCTGCTCCATAACACTCATAGGACAATATAAAACAAATATGGGTACGATGACCCGTCGCACACCTATACACAATAAACACAACACTTGACAAATAACAATCTCTGACAAAGACATGAGGGGAAACAGAGGGTAAATACACAATAGGTAATGGATGGGATTGAAAACAGGTGTGTGGGAAGACAAGACAAAACCAATGGAAAATGAAAAATGGATCGATGATGGCTAGAAGACCGGTGACGTCGACCGCCGAACACCGCCCGAACAAGGAGAGGCAACGACTTCGGCAGAAGTCGTGACATTACCCCCCCCCTGACGCGCGGCTCCAGCAGCGCGTCGACACCGGCCTCGGGGACAACCCGGAGGGCGAGGTGCAGGGCGATCCGGATGGAGGCGGTGGAATTCTTTTAACATGGAAGGATCTAAAACGTCCTCCACCGGAACCCAGCATCTCTCCTCCGGCCCGTACCCCTCCCAGTCCACGAGGTACTGAAGGCCTCCTCGCCCGACGTCTCGAATCCAAAATGGATCGAACAGAATACGCCGGGACCCCCTCGATGTCTAGAGGAGGTGGAGGAACTTCACGCACTTCAGCCTCCTGGAGCGGGCCAGCCACCACCGGCCTGAGGAGAGACACATGGAACGAGGGGTTAATACGGTAATTAGTGGGCAGTTGTAACCTATAACATACCTCGTTCACTCTCCTCAGGACTTTAAACGGCCCCACAAACCGCGGACCCAGCTTCCGGCAGAGCAGGCGGAGGGGCAGGTTTCGGGTCGAGAGCCAGACCCTGTCCCCTGGTGCGAACACCGGGGCCTCACTGCGGCGACGGTCTGCGCCAATTTTCTGGCGCCTTATGGCACGCTGAAGGTGGACGTGGGCTGCCTCCCAGGTTTCCTCAGCATGCCGAAACCAATTGTCCACCGCAGGAGCCTCGGTCTGACTCTGATGCCAAGGAGCCAGAACCGGCTGATACCCTAATACACATTGAAAAGGAGTAAGGTTAGTGGAGGAGTGACGTAGCGAGTTCTGGGCCATCTCTGCCCAGGGCACGAACTTCACCCACTCCCCCGGCCGGTCCTGGCAATAGGACCGCAGAAACCTGCCCACATCCTGGTTAACTCTCTCCACCTGCCCATTACTCTCGGGGTGAAAACCTGAGGTAAGACTAACCGAGATCCCCAGACATTCCATGAACGCCTTCCAGACCCTTGATGTGAACTGGGGACCCCGATCAGACACTATATCCTCAGGCACCCCATAGTGCCGGAAAACGTGTGTAAACAGGGCCTCTGCAGTTTGTAAGGCCGTAGGGAGACCGGGCAAAGGGAGGAGACGACAGGACTTCGAAAACCGATCCACAACGACCAAGATCGTGGTGTAACCCTGTGAAGGTGGAAGATCAGTCAAAAAATCCACCGACAGGTGCGACCACGGCCGTTGAGGAACAGGTAAAGGTTGAAGCTTACCTCTAGGCAGGTGTCTAGGAGCCTTGCACTGGGCGCACACCGAGCAGGAGGAAACATAAATCCTCACGTCCTTAGCTAAAGTGGGCCACCAGTACCTCCCATCAAGACAGCGCATCGTCCGACCTATCCCAGGATGACCAGAGGAGGGTGACGTGTGAGCCCAATAGATCAATCGGTCGCGGACAGCAGACCGAACGTACAGACGACCAGCGGGACACTCAGGAGGAGAGGACTCTGCACGTGACGCCCGCTCAATGTCCGCGTCCAGCTCCCACACTACTGGCGCCACCAAACACGAAGCTGGGAGTATGGGAGTGGGATCCATGGACCGCTCCTCTGTGTCATACAGCCGAGACAATGCGTCTGCCTTGACGTTCTGGGAGCCTGGTCTGTAAGTAAGAGTAAACACAAAACGAGTGAAAAACATGGCCCACCTTGCCTGGCGAGGATTCATTCTCTTCGCCTGCCGGATATACTCCAGATTTCGGTGGTCAGTCCAGATGAGAAAAGGGTGTTTAGCCCCCTCAAGCCAGTGCCTCCACACCTTCAAGGCTTCTACGACAGCTAACAGCTCTCGGTCCCCCACATCATAGTTTCGCTCCGCCGGGCTGAGCTTCTTCGAAAAGAAAGCACAGGGGCGACGCTTCAGTGGCACACCCGAACGCTGAGAGAGCACTGCTCCTATCCCAGCTTCGGATGCGTCCACCTCTACCATGAATGGCAAAGAGGGATCCGGATGAGCCAACACAGGCGCCGAGGTAAACAGAGTCTTCAGGTGTCCAAAAGCCCTGTTCGCCTCAGCCGACCACTGCAAGCGCACCGGACCCCCCTTTAGCAGTGAGGTAATGGGAGCCGCAACCTGACCAAAACCCCGGATAAATCTCCGGTAGTAATTGGCAAACCCCAAAAAACGCTGCACCTCCTTTACCGTGGTTGGAGTCGGCCAATTACGCACGGCTGTAATGCGGTCGCTCTCCATTTCCACTCCTGAAGTGGAAATCCGATGCCCTAGGAAGGAGATGGATTGTTGGAAGAACAAGCATTTCTCAGCCTTTACATATAGATCATGCTCCAACAGGCGACCAAGCACCCTGCGCACCATAGACACATGCTCGGCGCGTGTAGCGGAGTATATCAGAATATCATCTATATACACCACTACACCCTGCCCGTGCAGGTCCCTGAAGATCTCATCTACAAATGATTGGAAGACTGATGGAGCATTCATCAACCCATATGGCATGACCAGGTACTCATAATGACCTGAGGTGGTGCTAAATGCCGTCTTCCACTCATCACCCTTCCGAATACGCACCAGATTATACGCACTCCTGAGATCCAATTTTGTGAAGAAGCGTGCCCCGCGCATTGACTCCATAACTGTATTTATCAGAGGTAGCGGGTAACTATATTTCACCGTGATTATATTGAGACCTCGATAATCAATGCACGGGCGTAAACCGCCATCCTTCTTCTTCACAAAAAAGAAACTCGAAGAGGCGGGTGAAATGGATGGCTGAATGAACCCCTGATGCAGGGATTCAGAGACATATGTATCCATAGCCACCGTCTCCGCTTGCGACAGGGGATACACGTGACTCCTGGGATATGCAGCGTCTACCAGGAGATCTATCGCACAATCCCCCTGTCGATGGGGTGGTATGGAGGAATGTGCACGGTGGAGACCTGGTCTGGACTTTCCACCGTAGTAGCACCAACGGAAACCCCTAAACACCTACCTGAGCACTCTCGCGACCACCCCGTGAGAGCCCTCTGTGGCCAAGAAACAGTGGGGTTATGACACGCTAACCAGGGTAGACCTAGCACCACAGAATACGCAGGGGAATCAATAAGAAAAAGACTAATCTTCTCCTTGTGACCATCCTGCGTTATCATATACAACGGTGCGGTGACCTCACTGATAAAACCTGACCCTAATGGTCGACTATCTAAGGCATGAATAGGGAAAGGCATATCCACAGACACAATAGGGATCCCTAAACTATGAGCTAAATTTTTATTAATGAAATTTCCAACCGCGCCTGAATCTACTAGCGCCTTATACTGGGAATGCAGGGAAAAGCCGGAAAAGTGACAGAGACAAACATAAGTGCAACAGAGGGCTCTGGATGAGAATGGTGCCTACTCACCTGGGGTGATGCCAGAGTGCCCTGCCTGCCTTCTCTATTCCCAGAGGAACCAACCCGGCACCGACCAGCAGTGTGATCTCTGCGACCATAGATGGTGCTCGAGCGGGAACCCCCTCCGGTCTCCCGGCGCACCGTCCCTCCCAATTCCATTGGTTCGGGAGAGAGGGTGCGGGAGGATGGAACAACCAGACCCCGATCTAGACGTCCACGAGTAGCCAGCATGTTGTCCAGCCTGATGGACATGTCCACCAGCTGGTCAAAGTTGAGGGTGGTGTCTCTACAGGCCAGCTCCCGACGGACGTCCTCGCGTAGACTACAGCGGTACTGGTCGATCAGGGCCCTGTCGCTCCATCCAGCGCCGGCAGCCAAGGTCCTAAACTCCAAAGCAAACTCCTGGGCACTCCTCGTCTCCTGCCTCAGATGATAGAGGAGCTCACCCGCCGTTTTTCCTTCGGGAGGATGGTCGAATACTCTCCTGAAATAAAGGGTGAACTCCTCAAAATGGTCCAACGCCGCATTCTCCTCTCTACACACAGCGCTGGCCCACTCCCGTGCTTTCCCGGTGAGGCATGAGACGAGGGCGGAACTCTTCTCCCGGTCGGATGGTACTGGGGAGATCGTGGCCAGATATAAGTTCAGTTTAAGGAGGAAACCCTGGCAGCCGGCAGTATCTCCGTTGTAACCCGTGGGTAGGGGTAAACGGATTTTGTTAGGTTCAGGTGGGGAAAACGCGTTAAAGGTAAATCCCAGTTGTGGCAGTGGAGGCGCTGGAGAAACTCCCTGTCTCTCCCAGCGATCCATATTCTGGACAATGCGATCCATAACGGCGCTCAAACAGTCAATCTCCTTCGCTTGTTCCATAACGCGCTTTTCCACCTCCATGGGCGTCGTGTCCTCTCCTGCTGACTTCATATATAATGGTCAGAGATTCTGTCACAGTTGCGTGTATAAGTGGCAGGGAAGTCAGGCGCAGGAGAGTCAAATAGAGTGTAGAATGGAGTTTTTTAATTATAGTCCCAGTAATCTGCTCCATAACACTCATAGGACAATATAAAACAAATATGGGTACGATGACCCGTCGCACACCTATACACAATAAACACAACACTTGACAAATAACAATCTCTGACAAAGACATGAGGGGAAACAGAGGGTAAATACACAATAGGTAATGGATGGGATTGAAAACAGGTGTGTGGGAAGACAAGACAAAACCAATGGAAAATGAAAAATGGATCGATGATGGCTAGAAGACCGGTGACGTCGACCGCCGAACACTGCCCGAACAAGGAGAGGCAACGACTTCGGCAGAAGTCATGACAGTTTCTGTAACGGTAGTCGTCATATTCCTCCTCCTCGGACGAGGAGAGGCGAGAAGGATCGGACCAATACGCGGAGTGGTTAGTGTTCATGATGAATGATTTTTTATATCGGAAAAACTGAACACTGAAAATACAAAACAAATAAACAAAGTGCAGAAAACAGATACAGTACCGTGTGGTGAAAAACACAAACACGGAAACAAACACCCACAAACACACGTGAAACCCAGGCTGCCTAAGTATGATTCTCAATCAGGGACAACGATAGACAGCTGCCTCTGATTGAGAATCATACCAGGCCGAACACAAAAATCCCAACATAGACAATCAACCATAGACAAACCCACCCAACTCACGCCCTGACCAACTAAAATAAATACAAGACAAAGGAAAACAGGTCAGGAACGTGACAGTTTCAACCACATATCTGATAACAAAACTCTATAATTGAATGTCTGGCATTACATTAGAATACCCCTGGTAATAAGACAGAATAGAATATTATAGACTATTATAGAATATTATAGAATAGAAAAGAAGAGAAATGTCAAAAGAGAGCTCTCCAAACTAGTACTTTAGGTTGATCAGTTATAGTTCAGTTGCAACATCAGGAAATACTAACAGAAATAACTTGATATGTGACATCCTTTCTCAGATAAAAATAGTGATGTGTAACATTTTATAACCTCCCTCATCTAAGATAGAAAGGACCTCTCACTATACTTCAACATTAAACTACTGTAGTCCTACAACCAACACACACAAATGACACGCTTCAAGAACATGGTCGTAAGATCTTCTGTTTCCAAAACGGAAATGTGATTGCAAAGAGGTCTTCCAAGTAAGCAAAGGTCAACATCAGTGTGGGGTATTTACATGTAAATGTAAATGTTGTACATTTTCTGTAATTTAGCCGACGCTCTTACGCAGAGTTATTTACAGTGACTGCATACATTTTCATACTTTTTCGTACTGGTCACCCGAGGGAATCGAACCAACAACCCTGGTGTTGCAAGTGCCATGCTGTACCAAATTATTCATCATTTCCATTACTGTACTACGTTCCATGTGTAAACTACTTGACCAGGTCTGGCTCATAGCCTCAAAATCCTACAGACAAGGTCATAGTGATTTATGAAATCACTGTTTGTCTGACTGTGACTGCTATTTTTAATTTTTTAATTTTTACCCCCTTTTCTCCCCAATTTTTGTGGTATCCAATCGCTAGTAATTACTATCTTGTCTCATCGCTACAACTCCCGTACGGACTCGGGAGAGACGAAGGTCGAAAGCCATGCGTCCTCCGAAGCACAACCCAACCAAGCCGCTCTGCTTCTTAACACAGGGCGCCTCCAACCCGGAAGCCAGCCGCACCAATGTGTCGGAGGAAACACCGTGCACCTGGCCCCCTTGGTTAGCGCGCACTGCGCCCGGCCCTCCACAGGAGTCGCTGGAGCGCGATGAGACAAGGATATCCCTACCGGCCAAACCCTCCCTAACCCGGACGACGCTAGGCCAATTGTGCGTCGCCCCACGGACCTCCAGGTCGCGGCCGGCTGCGACAGAGCCTGGGCGCGAACCCAGAGACTCTGGTGGCGCAGCTAGCACTGCGATGCAGTGCCTTAGACCACTGCGCCACCCGGGAGGCCAAGAGTGACTGCTATTTGTGCAGACTGCTATCAGTGTCACTGCATGGTTGGTAAGTTCCAGTTAGGGGGTTTCTGTACAGTAAGTGTTAATATCTACTGTGCATTTCGGAAAGTATTCAGACCCTTTGACTTTTTTCAAATGTTGTTACATTACAGCCTTATTCTAAAATTGATTAAATCGTTTTTTACCCTCATCAACCTACACCCAATAGCCATAATGACAAAGCAAAAACAGGTTTTTAGAAATGTTTGCTAATTTAATTATTGTTTTTAATGGAAAAATTTACATTTACATAAGTATTCAGACCCTTTTCCCAGTACTTTGTTGAAGCAATTTTGGCAGCGTTTACAGCCTCAAGTCTTCTTGAGTATGATGCTAAAAGCTCGGCACACCTGTATTTGGGAAGTTTCTCCCATTCTTCTCTGCAGATCCTCTCAAGTTCAGTCAGGTTGGATCGGGAGCGTTGCTGCACAGCTATTTTCAGTTCTCTCCAGAGAAGTTTGATCAGGTTCAAGTCCGGGCTCTGGCTGGCCAATCAAGGACATTCAAGGACTTGTCCCTGAATTGGCTGTGTGCTTAGGGTTGTTGTCCTGTTGGAAGGTGAAACTTCACTCTAGTCTGAGGACCTGAGCACCCTGGAGCAGGATTTCTCTCTATTTTTTCTTTCCCTCAATGCTGACTAGTCTCCCAGTCCATGGGTCTGAAAAACCTCCACACAGCATGATGCTGCCACCACCATGCTTCACCGTAGGGATGGTGCCAGCTTTCCTCCAGATGTGACATTTGGAATTTAGGCCAAAGAGTTCAATCTTGGTTTCATCAGATCAGAGAATCTTGTTTCTCATGGTCTGAGTCCTTTAGGTGCCTTTTGACAAACTCCAAGCGAGCTGTCATGTATTATTTACTGAGAGTGGCTTCCATCTGGCTACTGGTGGTTGTCCTTCTAGAAGGTTATCCATTCTCCACAGAGGAACTCTGGAGCTCTGTCCGATTGACCTTCCTGACTAATGCCCTTCTCCTCCAATTGCTCAGTTTGGCCGGGTTGCCAGCTCTAGAAAGAGTCTTGTGGGTTCCAAACTTCTTCCATTTAAGAATGATTTATGCCACTGTGTTCTTGGGGACCTTCAATGCTGCAGAAACGTTTTGGTACCCTTCCCCAGATCTGTACCTCGACACAATCCTGTCTCAGAGCGAGCTATACGAACAATTTCTTCGACCTCGTGGCTTGGTTTTTGCTCTGACGTGCACTGTCAACTGTGAGACCTTATATGGACAGGTGTGTGTCTTTCCAAATCATGTCCAATCAATTGAATTTACCACAGGTGGACTCCAATCAAGTTGTAGAAAAGATTCAAGGATGATCAATGGAAACAGGATGCACCTGAGCTCAATTTTGAGTCTCATAGCAAAGGGTCGGAATACTTATGTAAATAAGGTATTTCAGTATTATATTTTCATACATTTGCAAACATTTCTAAAAACCTCTTTTCACTTTGTAATTATGGGTTATTGTGTGTAGATTGATGAGGAAAAAAAGACATGTAATCCATTTTAGAATAAGGCTGTAATGTAACTAAATCTTGAAAAAGTAAAGGGGTCTGAATGCTTTCTGAATGCACTGTATGTGGACAGACAGACAGACAGACTGTGTCTCTGTCACGGAGACCACCATGCAGGAAGTGACACAAGATGTTACCTGAAACGTAGAAGGGGACCTTTGTCAGTATTCAAGGGCCCACTTCCTCCCGAAAACACACAAGTCGGCGGGTTTTTCAAGTACCTCAACCACACTGAACAACAAGCATGCAGGAGAACTCATGCAAACCCTTCCGCTGGCATACATTAAAATACATTAAAATATATACACACCTTGTTCTGACACCATTTTCGTGGAAATATTTAGTCTGTCATATTTCACAAATACCGGAGCATGTGAGTTCAAATAGACTATTTATTACTTCATAATAAAAGCCGAGCTGGATCATGAATACAACTTCCTTCCAGTCTTGGCACAGACTACTTATATATTTGTCCTCCTTACGTCCTAGTAACTCCTCTTAATGGCTCATCACCTCTGGCTTTTAGCCACCGTTATCATATTGCCTTCATATTAGGACATGCAACCTGTACAGTCACAGAAGTAGTTTCATGCATGTAGGACCATAGCAACAGACCTTGGCACTCTACAGGAATAACCAATACATGTCATCCTGCTAACTCTTCTGAAAGGGACACCCCTGTTCTGGAAAATACCCAAGAGGTGTAACCATAGCAACAGTAAAAAGTTGGCCATAACAGTTACAAGAATATCCATCTGTGCATGTCTAATAGTGTCAAATGACCCAAAGCACATAACTAGTTTTGCTGGCTCCTTCTGAAATAAATAATTGCCACATATGTACTGAAAAATTCACATAACCATAAGTCTGATCAGTACAGTAACAGACCACAAACACACCCACTCCTCATGGTCTAACTCTCAAGCTGAGTGAAGGGGTACTTTCAGAAAACGCCTAGAGTGTGACTTCCTTTTTAACTAACATACAGCGAGTCTATTCTAGAACAGCAGCCCTCATCAAAGGAAATCTCTTCTCTCTCTTCTTTACTCTCTCTCTCTCTTTGTGTGTTTTGGTGAGTCTAGCTAGCTACCAGTCAGTCACAGAGAGATAGGGAGGACGTACAGCCAGAGGAAACAGACATGCAACTCCTAACAGAGATGTCTGGTGGTCCCCTCTCCTCCTTCTCCAAACAGGGAATAGTCCTACTCTCTATCCTCCACTATGGTTAGTATTGTATGGAATCTTTACTTTCTGCTGCTCACGTTTTGTATCAATTACATTTGCTTGCTTGCATGATAAAGTTAGGAATAATAGTTTAACGGTTAACTTCCTTGGTTTTTAACTCTAACTTTAACCCTTATCTTAACCTTAACCTTTACCCCAACCATTATTCTAAACCTAACCTTAACTTAATCTTAGCAAGCAGATAGTTTGTTGATAGTATGACCATCTGTAGATCATCAGAAAGTATTCAGACCCCTTCCCCTTTTCCACATTTTCTTAAGTTACAGCCTTGGTCTAAAATTGAATAAATACATTCACATTCTCATCAATCTACACACAATACCCAACAATGACAATGCGAAAACAGGTTTTTAGAATTTGATGAAAAATTATTTAAAATATAAAACTGATTCCTTACTTGCATAAGTACTCAGACCTTTTGATATGAGACTCGAAATTCAGTTCAGGTGGATCCTGTTTCCATTGATCATCCTTGAGATGTTTTTAACAACTTGATTGCAGTCCACCTGTGGTAAATTCAATTAATTGGACATGATTTGGAAAGGCACACACCTGTCTACATAAGATGCCAGTGCAAATCAGAACAAAAACCAAGCCATGAGGTCGAAGGAATTGTTCGAGGCACAGATCAGGGAATGGTACCAAAAAATGTCTGCAGCATTGAAGGTCCCCAAGAACACAGTGGCCTCCATCATTCTTAAATGGAAGAAGTTTGGAACCACCAAAACTCTTCCTAGAGCTGGCAACCCGGCCAAACTGAGCAATCAGGGGAGAAGGGCCTTGGTCATGGAGGTGGCCAAGAACTCGATGGTCACTCTGACATAGCTTCAGAGTTCCTCTGTGGAGATGGGAGAAACTTCCAGGACAATCATCTCTGCAGCACTCCACCAATCAGGCATTGGAGGTTGCCAAAAAACACCTAACGGACTCTCAGACCATGAGAAACAAGATTCTCTCGTCTGATGAAACCAAGATTGAACTCTTTGGTCTGAATTCCAACCGTTACATCTGGAAGAACCCTGGCACCATCCCTACGGTGAAGCATGGTGGCAGCATCATGCTGTGTGGATGTTTTTCAGCGAAAGGGACTGGGAGACTAGTCAGGATCAAGGGAAAGATGAACAGAGCAAAGTACAAAGAGATCCTTCATGAAAACCTGCTCCAGAGAGCTCAGGACCTCAGACTGGGGCGAAGGTTTGCCTTCTGACAGGACAATGACCCTAAGCACACAGCCAAGACAACGCAGGAGTGGCTTTGGGACAAGTCTCTGAATGTCCTTGAGTGGCCCAGCCAGAGCTCGGACTTCAACCTGATCGAACATCTCTGGAGAGACCTGAAAATAGCTGTTCAGCGATGCTCCCCATCCAACCTGACAGAGCTTGAGAGGATCTGCAGAGAAGAATGGGAGAAAAGCACAAGCACAAGTGTGCCAAACTTGTAGCGTCAAACCCAAAAAGACTTGATGCTGTAATCGCTGCCAAAGGTGCTTCAACAAAGTACTGAGTATAGCAGGCCTGGGCAACTCCAGTCCTCGGGGGCCTGATTGGTGTTACACCTTTGCCCCATCCCCAGCTAACACACCTGACTCCAATAATCAACTAATCATGATCTTCAGTTTTAAATGTAATTAGTTCAGCTGTGTTTGCTAGGGATGGAGAAAAGTGTGACACCAATCAGACCCCTGAGGACTGGAGTTGCCCAGGCCTGGAGTATAGGGTCTGAATGCTTATGTAAATGTGATATTTCAGTTTTGTATTCTTTATACATTTGCACACATTTATGAAAACCTGTTTTTGCTTTGTAATGATGGGGTATTGTGTATAGATTGATGAGGGAAATAACAATTTAATCCATTTTAGAGTAAGGTTGTAACGTAATAAGATTTGGAATAAGTCAAGGGGTCTGAATACTTTCCGAATGCACTGCATATGGGACTATCCAAATAAAGTGTGACCAAATAACTCTTGCATAATAAATTACACTGCAGGACAAGAACAACTGCTGTTATGTCCTACATACTAAAGTTTGCTTTGTTGTAACTGTATTATTTTATTCTTACTTAATGAAAGAAGACATTGTTTAAAGGTTAATAATATATGATTAATAGTAGGCTGCCATGACTGTATTATGTTGCCCATGCAGTGTATGCATCACGACTCAGTATATTGACCCAGATGCAGACACAGGAGGCGAATAGTACAGTTCTCAGATGATTTACTGTACACATGGGGCAGGCAAAGGGCAGGTCGAGGACAGTGTCGTAATGTTGCTATCATTAATGTGTTTGACTGTTATTTTATCAAATCACTTAACTGTGTTTAATTATTACAATGATTAAATTAATCATGTATCAATTAACTCATTAGTAATCTTGGGACACCACGGGAAAAGTTATTTAACGAGTTACTATCTCCCGACTAAACTCTAAAGATATACACTACCGTTCAAAATGTTGGGGTCACTTAGAAATGTCCTAATATTTGAAAGAAAGGCAAATGTTTTGTACATTAAAATAACATCAAATTGATCAGCAATATAGTGTAGACATGGTTAATGTTGTAAATGACTATTGTAGCTGGAAAGGGCAGATGTTTAATGAAATATCTACATAGGCGTACAGAGGCCCATTCTCAGCAACCATCACTGAAGATCTCGTACAACGCTGTGCACTACTCCCTTCACAGAACAGCGCAAACTGGCACTAAGCAGAATAGAAAGAGGAGTGGGAAGCCCCAGTGCGCAACTGAGCAAGAGGACAAGTACATTAGAGTGTCTAGTTTGAGAAACAGACGCCTGCAAAGTCCTCAAATTGGCAGCTTCACTAAATAGTACACGCATAACACCAGTCTCAACGTCAACAGTGAAGAGGTGACTCCGGGATCCTGGCCTCTATAGCGTTGCTTGGGCTTCTAGTTCCGACCGTGCAGTAATATCTATCATGACTCAATATATTGACCCAGATGCAGACACAGCTACAATAATCATTTACAACATTAACAATGTCTACACTGTATTTCTGATCAATTTGATGTTATTTTAATGGACCAAAAAAATTGCTTTTCTTTCAAAAACAAGGACATTTCTAAGTGACCGCAAACTTTTGAACGGTAGTGTAAATATCTCTTACATTAGTCACAGTCAATTAATTCGTTCTTATTTACCTCATCAGTCTCATTCTGAACATCACATAATCCGTTAAATCTGCACAAACCCTAGTCTACATGATGACTCAGCGATACACAAATTGGCTTAGTTATTTATTTTCTAACTAAATAATCACACCGAATTACATAAACACACACACAGGATAGATTATACATTGATTACTGCAATGAAAAGTCCCAAGAGGACTAACCCGATATGATGGCTTGTTACACAGTGAAAGGGAGGGGAGAGAAAGAGAGGGAGGAGGAGAGATGAAGTAATTCGTACATACAGTTGAATAATTCTTCTTCGTCTCTCGTCTTCGGTCGAGTTTCCTAGGCTAACAGTGCATAAACAGCTGCAGACTGAATGTTCCTGTGTACAGTATTCTTCTTCTTCAGAGAGAGAGAGAGAGAGAGAGAGACAGAGACAGAGAGAGAGAGAGAGAGAGAGAGAGAGAGAGAGAGAGAGAGAGAGAGAGAGAGAGAGAGAGAGAGAGAGAGAGAGAGAGAGAGAGAGAGAGAGAGAGAGAGAGAGAGAGATTCAGAGGGTCTTACCATTTTCTGGTATTATAGTCATTAAACCATTTCGTAATGCATTCAGCTCACGCTGCACTTATACTGGTCTTTAGAGATTCCAACTATTTCAACTTGTGGATGATCCTCATGTTCTCTGGTCTAATATGTTAATTCTTCAGCAAGTCCTTTTTAGCACTCGCCTTGGAGGGCAGTTCCATCCCGTTGCCACAATGTCTGTGCTCACGTGGGCATGGTTACTGACTTGGCAAAGTCTTTATGAAAAACGTTATCTAATTTAGAAGGCTAAAGTCACATTTAATCTTCTCACAAATAGTTTCATATTTAATCATATAAGTTGTACCACATTTAGATGTAAACCTGACCCCTTGAATGCGTACACTTTCAGAGATACAGTTATTTAGTTATACCGTCCTTAATGATACCACACAACAACTGATTTGATTATTGTTTAAGTCCCACCAACCATTTCCCACATTATTTACATTAGAAATATAGTTTCAATGTCCAATCTTTTGATGTTACAGTACTGCAAAATGTCTCTCTTGTAACAAAGGGATGTTTTACTTTCATTTCTGCATAGTGGGAGAGAGAGTTCCTGTAAGGTATTTGTGACAGTCATAAAACTGGCCAACTCCCCCCACTTCCCCCCCTTCCTCTCTGGTGGGAGAGGGGGATCTCTCTGATCCTCACCCAGGAGGGAAAGTCATGACAACAGGCAGGGGTTTGTGATCAGGTCAGAGTCAGGCAGGTACAGGTCAGCAGGCAGGCTCGGGGTCAGGGTAGGCAGAAATGTCAGAACCGGGAAAACTAGGAAACAGAACTTGAGAAACAGGAAGACAGGAAAGCACGCTAGTAAGACCTGACACGTCAAGACGAACTGGCAACAGACAAACAGAGAACACAGGTATAAATACACTTGAGATAATGAGGAGGATGGGTGACACCTGGAGGTGGGAGGAGACAAGCACAAAGACAGGTGAAACAGATCAGGGTGGGTTGGAGACAAGCCCAAAGACGGGTGAAAGAGATCAGGGTGGGTTGGAGACAAGCACAAAGACAGGTGAAACAGATCTGGGTGTGACAGTATGATGCATTTCTGGTGCATAATTACACAGTAAACACATTATGTAATAATAATTATAAAGTAATAGTAAAAATAATAATAATAGTACAATTAATAACAACATTAATAATAATAATAATAATAGTAATAATAATAATACATGGTATTTATGTAGCACTTTCAAGGATCCAAAGTCTCTTACATGTGGTTTTTGCATTTCCACATAGTTGATTTGTACTTAGACGTGAGCAGAGGAGCATTTATTGATAAAGATCCAGCCCCACTTCTCTTTTCTTGTAATCTCATCCTGTTCTGCTGAATGTGGGGGAGGAGTGGACTTGAATAAAGTGAAGTAGACCCACACATTCAAATATGTTAAGATATGTTAAGTGTCATACAGTATATATAAACTTGGAAAAGTGCTATTTAAATTAAGTCCATTATCACATATTCATTGATGGGGTATGACTTTACATTGCAGTGTATTATTGTGCCATTATTTGTGTAGGCACACTGTAGGCACACTGTGTACAGTGAACAATTAGTAATTACAATATCTTCTACACTGTACTTACATGAGTAAAAATGACACAGTAATTAGAGCCCTGTAGTGTAAAGTGTAACCATTGATCAATGTCAGGATGTCATGTTGTGTATTTGTGTGTTTCAGGTGTGGGTATTTCTCTGTTCAACAAAGCAGTTGGGGACTCAGTGGAGCTGCCCTCAGGCTTAGAAAGGGAAGGTATCAAGTCAATGGAGTGGAAGTATAAAAAAATGGTCATTGCAGAATTTGATGGGTACGTTTCCTTACCAAGATCACAGTTTAAGGGGAGGCTAGAGATGAACGACAGTAACTTTAGTTTAACAATCCAAGAACTGTCACTGCAAGACTCAGGGGAATTTCTAGTTTCTGCCGCATCAAACAAAGGAGGCCAGATTCCAACCAAGACCATCCATCTTCAAGTCCATGGTAGAATGCTTTGTGTTATTCCAT